>NC_134107.1:4229536-4232036 GCF_040939455.1 Microcebus murinus | reverse complement strand
TTAGGGTTAGGGTTAGGGTTAGGGTTAGGGTTAGGGTTAGGGTTAGGGTTAGGGTTAGGGTTAGGGTTAGGGTTAGGGTTAGGGTTAGGGTTAGGGTTAGGGTTAGGGTTAGGGTTAGGGTTAGGGTTAGGGTTAGGGTTAGGGTTAGGGTTAGGGTTAGGGTTAGGGTTAGGGTTAGGGTTAGGGTTAGGGTTAGGGTTAGGGTTAGGGTTAGGGTTAGGGTTAGGGTTAGGGTTAGGGTTAGGGTTAGGGTTAGGGTTAGGGTTAGGGTTAGGGTTAGGGTTAGGGTTAGGGTTAGGGTTAGGGTTAGGGTTAGGGTTAGGGTTAGGGTTAGGGTTAGGGTTAGGGTTAGGGTTAGGGTTAGGGTTAGGGTTAGGGTTAGGGTTAGGGTTAGGGTTAGGGTTAGGGTTAGGGTTAGGGTTAGGGTTAGGGTTAGGGTTAGGGTTAGGGTTAGGGTTAGGGTTAGGGTTAGGGTTAGGGTTAGGGTTAGGGTTAGGGTTAGGGTTAGGGTTAGGGTTAGGGTTAGGGTTAGGGTTAGGGTTAGGGTTAGGGTTAGGGTTAGGGTTAGGGTTAGGGTTAGGGTTAGGGTTAGGGTTAGGGTTAGGGTTAGGGTTAGGGTTAGGGTTAGGGTTAGGGTTAGGGTTAGGGTTAGGGTTAGGGTTAGGGTTAGGGTTAGGGTTAGGGTTAGGGTTAGGGTTAGGGTTAGGGTTAGGGTTAGGGTTAGGGTTAGGGTTAGGGTTAGGGTTAGGGTTAGGGTTAGGGTTAGGGTTAGGGTTAGGGTTAGGGTTAGGGTTAGGGTTAGGGTTAGGGTTAGGGTTAGGGTTAGGGTTAGGGTTAGGGTTAGGGTTAGGGTTAGGGTTAGGGTTAGGGTTAGGGTTAGGGTTAGGGTTAGGGTTAGGGTTAGGGTTAGGGTTAGGGTTAGGGTTAGGGTTAGGGTTAGGGTTAGGGTTAGGGTTAGGGTTAGGGTTAGGGTTAGGGTTAGGGTTAGGGTTAGGGTTAGGGTTAGGGTTAGGGTTAGGGTTAGGGTTAGGGTTAGGGTTAGGGTTAGGGTTAGGGTTAGGGTTAGGGTTAGGGTTAGGGTTAGGGTTAGGGTTAGGGTTAGGGTTAGGGTTAGGGTTAGGGTTAGGGTTAGGGTTAGGGTTAGGGTTAGGGTTAGGGTTAGGGTTAGGGTTAGGGTTAGGGTTAGGGTTAGGGTTAGGGTTAGGGTTAGGGTTAGGGTTAGGGTTAGGGTTAGGGTTAGGGTTAGGGTTAGGGTTAGGGTTAGGGTTAGGGTTAGGGTTAGGGTTAGGGTTAGGGTTAGGGTTAGGGTTAGGGTTAGGGTTAGGGTTAGGGTTAGGGTTAGGGTTAGGGTTAGGGTTAGGGTTAGGGTTAGGGTTAGGGTTAGGGTTAGGGTTAGGGTTAGGGTTAGGGTTAGGGTTAGGGTTAGGGTTAGGGTTAGGGTTAGGGTTAGGGTTAGGGTTAGGGTTAGGGTTAGGGTTAGGTTAGGGTTAGGGTTAGGGTTAGGGTTAGGGTTAGGGTTAGGGTTAGGGTTAGGGTTAGGGTTAGGGTTAGGGTTAGGGTTAGGGTTAGGGTTAGGGTTAGGGTTAGGGTTAGGGTTAGGGTTAGGGTTAGGGTTAGGGTTAGGGTTAGGGTTAGGGTTAGGGTTAGGGTTAGGGTTAGGGTTAGGGTTAGGGTTAGGGTTAGGGTTAGGGTTAGGGTTAGGGTTAGGGTTAGGGTTAGGGTTAGGGTTAGGGTTAGGGTTAGGGTTAGGGTTAGGGTTAGGGTTAGGGTTAGGGTTAGGGTTAGGGTTAGGGTTAGGGTTAGGGTTAGGGTTAGGGTTAGGGTTGGGTTAGGGTTAGGGTTAGGGTTAGGGTTAGGGTTAGGGTTAGGGTTAGGGTTAGGGTTAGGGTTAGGGTTAGGGTTAGGGTTAGGGTTAGGGTTAGGGTTAGGGTTAGGGTTAGGGTTAGGGTTAGGGTTAGGGTTAGGGTTAGGGTTAGGGTTAGGGTTAGGGTTAGGGTTAGGGTTAGGGTTAGGGTTAGGGTTAGGGTTAGGGTTAGGGTTAGGGTTAGGGTTAGGGTTAGGGTTAGGGTTAGGGTTAGGGTTAGGGTTAGGGTTAGGGTTAGGGTTAGGGTTAGGGTTAGGGTTAGGGTTAGGGTTAGGGTTAGGGTTAGGGTTAGGGTTAGGGTTAGGGTTAGGGTTAGGGTTAGGGTTAGGGTTAGGGTTAGGGTTAGGGTTAGGGTTAGGGTTGGGTTAGGGTTAGGGTTAGGGTTAGGGTTAGGGTTAGGGTTAGGGTTAGGGTTAGGGTTAGGGTTAGGGTTAGGTTAGGGTTAGGGTTAGGGTTAGGGTTAGGGTTAGGGTTAGGTTAGGGTTAGGGTTAGGGTTAGGGTTAGGGTTAGGGTTAGGGTTTGGGGTAGGGTTAGGGTTAGGGTTAGGGTTAGGGTTAGGGTTAGGGTTAGGGTTAGGGTTAGGTTAGGGTTAGGGTTAGGGTTAGGGTTAGGGTTAGGGTTAGGGTTAGGGTTAG
>NC_134107.1:2242500-2320000 GCF_040939455.1 Microcebus murinus | reverse complement strand
ATAGGAGCAGTAACTTGCCCATGTTCACGCTGGGCTGGAACAGAGCCGGCCCCCAGGCCGGGTTGCTAGATTTGGTGAGTAAAAATAAAGGATGCCCGATTAGGTGTGAATTTCACACCGACAACAAATAGCTTTGTAGCGTAAGTATAGCCCGCACCATATTTGGGACATACTTATACTAAAAAGGTATGTGGTTTTCATTTGAATTTTTTTTTTTTTCCAAGAGACAGGGTCTCACTCTGTCACCCAGGCTGGAGTGCAGTGGCACCACCATAGCCTTGAACTCGTGGACTCAAGTGATTCCTGTGTCTCAGCCTCCAGAGTAGCTGGGACTGCAAGCACACGCCGCCACTCCCGGCTACATTGTGTATTTATTTATTTATTGTAGAGACGGGGTCTCTCTACGTTGCCCAGGCTGGTCTCAAACTCCTGGCCTCAAGCGATCCTCCCGCCCCGGCCTCCCTAAGCTCTGGGTGACGGCGCGAGCCGGCGCGCCCGGCCGTCTCTGGGCGTAGCTGGGCACCCTGTATCTTGCCCGGCAGTGCCAACCCAGGGCCCCCTGTGGCTGCCGCTGCTTCTCCTCAAACCTCCGCGTGTTTTGTCACCCCCGGGTCCAGGAGGCGTACGACATGTCGGGGGCCCGCCTGGCCCTGACGCTGTGCGTCACCAAAGCCCGGGAAGGCTCGGAGGCCGACCTGCGCGCCCTGGAGCGCATGTTCCGGCAGCTGCGGTTCGAGAGCACCATGAAGAGGGACCCCACGGCGCAGGCAGGCGGCGGCCCCTCGGGCGGGCGCGGCGTGGGGCGGGCGGCGGGCTCGGGGCGCCGCCTGACCTCCGGCCTCCGTCCCCCTCGCGCCAGCAATTCCAGGAGGAGCTGGACAGTTCCGGCAGGCCATGGACGGCCGGGACGGCCCCGTGAGCTGCGCCTTCGTGGTGCTCATGGCGCACGGGTACGAAGGCTTCCTCAAGGGGCAGGACGGGCGCATGGTGGAGCTGGACGGGCTCTTCCAGGCCCTGAACAACAGGAACTGCCGCGCCCTGCGCGCCAAGCCCAAGGTCTACATCATCCAGGCCTGCCGAGGAGGTGCGCACCCCGGGCGCCGCGGCCGCCTAGGCCACGCGGGACAGACCCACCGCCCGGCCGGCCGGCCGCGCCCCAGACCACCCTCTCCATTCCCCTCCCTCCCCTCCCCTCCTCTCCCCTCCCCTCCCCTCCCCTCCCCTCCTCTCCCCTCCCCTCCCCTCCTCTCCTCTCCTCTCCCCTCCTCTTCTCTCCTCTCCCCTCCCCTCCTCTCCCCTCCTCTCCTCTCCTCTCCCCTCCCCTCCCCTCCCCTCCCCTCCCCTCCCCTCCCCTTCTCTCCTCTCCCTCCTCTCCCCTCCCCTCCCCTCCTCTCCTCTCCCCTCCTCTTCTCTCCTCTCCCCTCCCCTCCTCTCCCCTCCTCTTCTCTCCTCTCCCCTCCCCTCCTCTCCCCTCCTCTTCTCTCCTCTCCCCTCCCCTCCCCTCCTCTCACCTCCCCTCCCCTTCTCTCCTCTCCCCTCCCCTCCCCTCCTCTCACCTCCCCTCCCCTCCTCTCCTCTCCCCTCCTCTTCTCTCCTCTCCCCTCCTCTCCTCTCCCCTCCCCTCCCCTCCCCTCCTCTCCCCTCCCCTCCCCTCCTCTCCTCTCCCCTCCTCTTCTCTCCTCTCCCCTCCCCTCCTCTCCCCTCCTCTTCTCTCCTCTCCCCTCCCCTCCCCTCCTCTCCTCTCCCCTCCTCTTCTCTCCTCTCCCCTCCCCTCCTCCTCTCTCCCCTCCTCTTCTCTCCTCTCCCCTCCCCTCCTCTCCTCTCCTCTCCCTCCTCTTCTCTCCTCTCCCCTCCCCTCCTCTCCTCTCCCCTCCTCTTCTCTCCTCTCCCCTCCCCTCCCCTCCCCTCCCCTCCCCTCCTTTCCCCTCCTCTTCTCTCCTCTCCCCTCCCCTCCCCTCCTCTCCTCTCCCCTCCTCTTCTCTCCTCCTCCCCTCCCCTCCCCTCCTCTCCTCTCCCCTTCCTTCCCCTCCCGCCCCCTCCCTTCCCCTCCCCTCCTCTTCTCTCCCCTCCCCTCCTCTCCCCTCCCCTCCCCTCTTCTCCCCTCCCCTCCTCTCCTCTCCTCTTCTTTTCTTTTCTGAGACAGGGTCTCACTCTGTCACCCAGGCTGGAGTGCAGTGGCTTCATCATAGCTCTCTACAGCCTCTAACTCCTGGGCTCAAGCGATCCTCCTGTCTCCTGAGTAGCTGGGACTACAGGCATGCGCCACCACGCCCGGCTAAGTTTTCTATTTATAGTAGAGACGGGGTCTCACTCTTCTTGCTCAGGCTGGTCTCGAACCCCTGACCTGGAGCGATCCTCCCGCCTCGGCCTCCCAGAGTGTTGGGATGACAGGCGTGAGCCTCTGCGCCCGGCCCCTTCTCTTTTTACTCACCTTTCTTTCTGGCTTTGCCTTTTCCTCTTGTTGGTGTTTCAGAACGGAGGGACCCGGGAGAAACCGTGGGTGGAGATGAGATTGTGATGATCGCGGGCGACAAACCTCACACCATCCCCACCTACACAGACGCCCTCCACGTCTACTCCACCGTGGAGGGTACGAGCTCCCGGCCGGCCCGCGCGGCCTCTGCTCCTCTCTCCCGCCCGCCACTGCTGGCCCCGAGCCCCCTCCAAGACCCGCCCACTCCCAGGGTCCCTCCACCTGCCCTCCCTGGGGGAGCCCCCTGAACCCCCGTCTGTGGACCCCCAGGGTTCACTTCCTACAGACACGATGAGGACGGCTCCTGCTTCATCCAGACCCTGGTGGACGTGTTCACGGAGAGGAAGGGGCCCATCCTGGAGCTGCTGACGGAGGTGAGCGGGGGCGGGGCTCCTGGAGCCCGCAGAGTGGGCGGAGCCTCCCGCACCCCCACCCCCATCCCCCACCCCCACCCCCATCCCCCCCACCCCATCCCCCACCCCAGCCCACCCCTGCCAAATCCAACCCGGTTCCCACGCGGACGCTAGGTGCCCGTCCGCCCACAGCAGCTCTGTCTAATGCAGGAAGTCACAAAGCCCACGGGATGGGACGTAGTTTATTTTTATTTTATTTTATTTTATTTTTGAGACAGAGTCTCGCTGTGTTGCCCAGGCTAGAGTGAGTGCCGTGGCGTCAGCCTCGCTCACAGCAACCTCAGACTCCTGGGCTCAAGCGATCCTCCTGCCTCAGCCTCCCGAGTAGCTGGGACTACAGGCATGCGCCACCATGCCCGGCTCATTTTTTTTCTATATATATCAGTTGGCCAATTAATTTCTTTCTATTTATAGTAGAGACGGGGTCTTGCTCTTGCTCAGGCTGGTTTCGAACTCCTGACCTCGAGCAGTCCTCCCGCCTTGGCCTCCCAGAGTGCTGGGATGAGCCTCCGCGCCCGGCCTGGGACGTAGTTTAGAACTGCAGTCCCCAAGCCCTGGGCGGTGGCTCCATACTGGTCCTACAGGCCTGTTAGGAAAACCAGGCGGCTCGTCCCCGCCCGAGTTCTACCTCCTCCCCAGCCCCCTGCCTCTGAGCCTTGCTGGGGGACCCTCCCTCTCCCCTCATTCTCTTTTCCTCGACCTCCCACTCCTACTTTTTCCCCCACCCCTGCGTCCGTGGAAAAATTGTCTTCCACAAAAGCGGTCCCTGGTGCCTAAAAGGTTGGGGACAGCTGGTTTAGACAAAGTACTGCTGGTTTGTCTATAAACAAACCCCTCAGGCCGGGCGCGGTGGCTCACACCTGCCATCCCAGCACTCTAGGAGGCCGAGGCGGGAGGATCGCTCCAGGTCAGGAGTTCGAAACCAGCCTGAGCAAAAGCGAGACCCCGTCTCTACTAAAAATAGAAAGAAATTGATTGGCCAACTAATATATATAGAGAAAAAATTAGCCGGGCATGGTGGCGCATGCCTGTAGTCCCAGCTACTCGGGAGGCTGAGGCAGGAGGATCGCTTGAGCCCAGGAGTCTGAGGTTGCTGTGAGCGAGGCTGATGCCACGGCGCTCACTCTAGCCCGGGCAACAGAGCAAGACTCTGTCTCAAAACAAAAACAAAACCTTGGAATTAACCAATGTTTGGGCAAAACCTTTCTTCTAATGGTTATGTGTTTTTATTGTAAATGAGAAAAAATAATGCCCAGCCAATGATCCATAGAAGCTGGGGCAAGGGAGGGGACCACAAAGGTTTCTCATCTTAGGACATGGACACCCACCTGCCCTGTCTCTCACCCTCTCCCCATAAGCCCATTATACCGACCACCCACGGGCCCAGTCCCCAAGCTGACCGTACCTGTCGCTGCAGGTGACTCGGCGGATGGCAGAAGCAGAAGTGCTTCAGGAAGGGAAGGAGAGGAAAGTGAACCCCGAAATCCTGAGCACCCTCCGGAAACAGCTCTACCTGCAGTAGGAGTCGGAAGGGCAGAGGGAGGCTGTCTCCTCCAGGCTCTCTCTGCCCCACAGATATTCAGAGCAGCTCTCACACCACCCTCTAAGATCTTCTCTCCCCAACGCTAAACGGCAGCCCGTTCCCCTTACATCACACCCCCCCCATGCAGGTCCTCCTTTAACCTGTCCCTGTCCTTCTCAGAGCAAACCAGCCAAAACTTAGCACAACCCACGACGGTGACATTAACATCACCTCCCTCGGGCTGAGCGCTCTACCTCTATTAATGCAACCTAAGGCTACATTCACTCATCCCACTTTCTGCTCCCGTGTTCTTATTTCTCCCAAGAAGCAAATGCTAAATAAAGCTCAAGAAATTCCACTGAAAAAATAGCCAGTGCCTGCTCACTACCTCGCACCCCAACCAAACTTTCGCCGGGACTACTAAACTCGCCTCCCACTCCCGCGCCGGGGATTTGCTCGTCCAACGAGGCTAATGCCCTCTCGCCCAGCCCTGCCTCTCAGCCTTGCTGGGGGACCCTCCCTCTCCCCGCATTCTCTTTTCCCGCGACCTCCCACCCCTACTTTTTCCAGGAAAGCCACTGCAAGCAGTGTTTTCGGTCGATGCTGCCCTGTCGCCTAGGAGGCCGGAATGACGGTTTCCGCAAGGCAGGGAGCAAGCAGGGCTTCGGTCGCCGTAGCGGGCGTGCCACGAACAATCGCTGAGCTTTGAAAGAGCGAGTTGGAATCCTCACTCCGGGCTCAGCCCGGGCGGCTGTGGCGGGAGGCGCGCAGATCGGCTCTCTTCTCCCCCGGCCCGGCCAGCTCCGGTGCGTCCCCCGCGACCGTGTCCGCTCTTGCGAGGACAGACGCGCTGGGAATCTGTCCCTGCCGAAGGGCCGCGTCTCCCACGGAGCCTCCGTCTCCGTGATGTTCCCCGGGGAGCCCCCCTGCTGCAGAGAGGCGGCTTTGCACAGCCATAGGGACCTTGGAGATCAGCTAGCTGTAGTGTCACAAGCACGTGGCAAGTGGGCCACCCCTCCCTGGCCCCGGCGTCGCAGAGCTAGAAACGACGATCACCGGAGCCTGTAGCCCCAGCTACTCGGGAAGCTGAGGCAGGGGCATCGCTTGAGGCCAGGAGTTCAAGACCAGCCTGGCAACGTAGTGAGACTCCCGTCTACACACACACACACACACAAATTTAAAAATTAGCTGAGCGTGGAGGCACGCACCTGTAGTCCCGGATACTCAGGAGGCTGAGCAGGAGGATCGCTTGAGCTGGGGAGTTCGAGGCCACAGCGAGCTTCGATCACACCACTGCACTCCAGCCCGGACAGCACAGCGAGACCCCCATCTCAGAAAAAAATAAAATAAAAAAATAAGAATCTGAGTCTGGGAAGGGAAGGAGGGAGGGATAGATGAAGAAAAGTTGGTTAATGGGTGTGAAAACATAGCTAGAGAGAACGAATAAGTTGCAATATTGGACCGTACAGTAGGCAGATTCTAGTTAACTACGTATCGTATATTTCAAAATAGCTAGAAGATTTGTCATGATCCCAACACAAAGGAAAGATAAATGTTTGAAGCAATGGATATCCCAACTACCCTGATTAGATCGTTACGAATCCTAGGCATGTATCAGAATGCCACATGTACCCCAAAGAAATGCACAGCGATGATATGTCAGTTAGAAAAACAGAGGCCGGGCGCAGTGGCTCACGCCTGTAATCCTAGCACTCTGGGAGGCCGAGGCGGGCGGGTCGCTCAAGGTCAGGAGTTCAAAACCAGCCTGAGCAAGAGTGAGACCCCGTCTCTACTATAAATAGAAACAAATTAATTGGCCAACTAATATATATAGAAAAAATCAGCCGGGCATGGTGGCGCATGCCTGTAGTCCCAGCTATTCGGGAGGCTGAGGCAGGAGGATCGCTTGAGCCCAGGAGTTTGAGGTTGCTGTGAGCGAGGCTGACGCCACGGCACTCACTCTAGCCTGGGCAACAAAGCGAGACTCTGTCTCAAAAAAAAAAAAAAAAGAAAAAAAGAAAAACAGAACTACCGTATGACCCAGCAATCCCTACTGTAAGCACATACCCAAAGGAAATGAAATCGGGACCTTGTAATGGTGCCCGCAACTCCCGTGATTACTGAAGTGTTATTCACAGTACCCAAAATGTGGACGAACCGAAGTGTCTGGCAACAGATGAATGGAGAAGAAAAATGTGGTGTGTCTACATGGAATTTTATTCATCTTTTTTTAAAAGAAGGAAAATATGCCATGTGCCACAACGTGGATGGACATAGGGGACATTATGGTAAGTGACATAAGCCAGACACACAAATGAAAACACAGCATGATCTCACTTGCATGTGGAATCTAAAAAAAAAAATAAAAAAAAAAAAAATCAAATACACAGGTAGATAATGAAACAGTGGTTATAGGAAAGGAATGGTGGGAAGAGAAATGGAGGTTGTATCCTTGTGTAAGTCAAAGGATACAAAGTAGCAGATATGTAGGATGAAGAAGTCTAGAGATCTAATATATAATACAATATGACAGCTATACTTATTATTGAGAATATTGTACCGGCCGGGCGCGGTGGCTCACACCTGTCATCCCAGCACTCTGTGAGGCCAAGGAGGGAGGATCGCTTGAGGTTCAGGAGTTTGAGACCAGCCTGAGCGAGAACAAGACTCCATCTCTACTAAAAGTAGAAAAAAAATCAGCCGGGCGTGGTGGTGCACACCTGTAGTCCCAGCTATTAGGGAGGCTGGGGCAGGAGGATGGCTTGAGCCCAGGAGGTGGAGGTTGCTATGAATGAGGCTGACGCCACGGCACTCGCTCTAGCCTGAGCAACAGAGCGAGACTCTGTCTCAAAAATAAATAAATAATAAAAATAAATAAAATTATGTTTTTGGTCATGTGATTATTGATTCAAAATCTGGTTCTTCCATTTGATGCCTCCAAGACTGAAGTTCGAATGTCTTGAGTGAGCTTTGAGGGTCATCGGTCACTGCGGCGTGACCTAACCTGAGCTGAGTGACACACCAGACAGGGTTGAAGTGGCGGAGCCAGGTTAAAGGTGCACGTCATCACTTTGGGAGGCTGAGGCAGGAGGATCACTTGAGTGAGGCCAGGAGTTCAAAACCAGCCTGGGCAACACAGAGAGACCCCATCTGTACAAAACAAATTAATCAATTGAAACCGTGCATCATAATGGACAATGTTCTGAGGTTCCTAGAATGTACCTAGGTGTAGCCATAGGGATTTAGGAAATAAAAAATAAGAAAAAAAAATTTTTTTAATGGAAAAAAAAAAAGATAAAACAACAAAAAAATAATAAAATAAAAAAAAATAGAATGTACCTAGGAAATTTACAGAATGCATGAAATGGAAACAAATTGTCAACCCAAAATAATCAAAAAGGGGGTCAGCATCTAGTTTAAAGAGTGCTTATCCAAGTGCAAAGTTTAAGGATGAGGCAGCCAAATATTGGAAGCACAGAGGCCAAAAGTTGGAAGTTGGTGTTCCAAAATGTAGAAGTTTTGAGATGTTTTGTACAGACAGAGTTTAGGGAAGGGGGACAGAATTTTGACAACTTCCCGGGTAAGGCTTAAGGCCTCGTCACTACAATCTGATTAGTCGAGGCAGTCTTTTTCTTTGGGGTGGGGGGGCATGTTTGACATTTCACACTGAAGAGGTAAGTGGGAGATGCTTGAGTCTTCAGTGCTCTCTGGCCTGAGTTAGGTGCAGGACGATGAAGGAGGCCGCTCATCTGTGAAAAAGCCGTCCCTGTAAGTGAGGCCTCTGGTCCGCGGCCTCTCCCCCTCGTTTATAGAACGAGAGCAACGAGCGAGAGGGTTACAATCTGGGAACCAGAACTGCACACGTGCTGTACGGCGCGGTCTCTGCGGCTTAGCTCCCCACCCGGCGTAATATAATAAATTGAGAGGGTCTTGAAATTTTCTTTTCTCTTACAAAATCCACTTCCTGGCCGGGCGTGGTGGCTCACCCCTGTCATCCTAGCATTCTGGGAGGCCGAGGCGGGAGGATTGCTCGAGGTCAGGAGTTCGAGACCAGCCTGAGCAAGAGCGAGACCCCGTCTCTAATATAAATAGAAAGAAATCAATTGGCCAACTAATATATAGAGAAAAAATGAGCCGGGCATGGCGGCGCATGCCTGTAGTCCCAGCTACTCAGGAGGCTGAGGCAGGAGGATCGCTTGAGCCCAGGAGTCTGAGGTTGCTGTGAGCTAGGCTGACGCCACGGCACTCACTCTAGCCTGGGCAGCAGAGCGAGACTCTGTCTCAAAAAAGAAAAATCCACTTCCTATACCTAGGAGTCGTTTCCACTTAATCGTGCTCCAATTTCATTCACGAACAAGGAGGCACAGGCAATTTCCAAAGGCCCCCAGTTGGGCGTGA
Organism: Microcebus murinus; assembly: GCF_040939455.1. Classification (NCBI taxonomy): domain Eukaryota; kingdom Metazoa; phylum Chordata; class Mammalia; order Primates; family Cheirogaleidae; genus Microcebus; species Microcebus murinus. The sequence continues at coordinate 2,311,194 of NC_134107.1, read as the reverse complement.
GATACAAGAGAGAGATGTCGGGAGTTTGAGCTCGGGGAACTGGGACATGGACCGGTTCACCTACGTTCTGACTGGTCGGGTTATTTGGGAATAAAATATTCCAGCTCTTCATGAAGTTGTTCTCACAGATGCTCAATTATAAGAAAGGAGGTCACCCTTACTCCAGCTGATTCATTAGGCCAATCACCCCACTGCATGTCCACACCCGCGGCCTCAGGGCTGTTCTCCTTAGACCCAGTGGCTCCCCGGTAGCTTCTGACAAAACAAGGCAGGAGATGGGGCAGCACACAGAGGAGCAGGACCAGAGTCTTCCTTTGTGGTTGCCCATAGCATGAGATCGTTTCAGTTTCCAACTTTTTTTATTATTTTATTTTATTTATTTTTTGAGACAGAGTCTCGCTTTGTTGCCCAGCCTAGAGTGAGTGCCGTGGCGTCAGCCTCGCTCACAGCAACCTCAGACTCCTGGGCTCAAGCGATCCTCCTGCCTCAGCCTCCCGAGTACCAGTAGCTGGGACTACAGGCATGCGCCACCAGACCCGGCTAATTTTTTCTATATATTTTTAGTTGTCCAGATAATTTCTTTCTATTTATAGTAGAGACAGGGTCTCACTCTTTCTCAGGCTGGTCTCGAACTCTTGAGCTCAAACAATCCTCCCGCCTCGACCTCCCAGAGTGCTGGGATGACAGGCGTGAGCCGCCGGGCCCGGCCCAGTTTCCAACTTTTTTTCTTTTTTGCCCCATACGAGGAGTCAGCACCCCTGGGCCCTCTCAAATGCGCTAGCACCAGCTGGTCGGCAACACCGTCTCGGACATATGGGGACAGCCGACACAGCGTCATCTTCTTCCTCCTGTGAGCGTCTAGGGTATCATGGCCTCCTCTTTTTGTGTCCCCGGTCTAACCTGCTGGTCAGCTGATTCCCACAGGAATCATCTCTGTGCTAACCCTAGTGTTGACCTAGTCCCAGTTAACTAGTATTGCCCTCTTGCCATTCCAAATCTTCGCGAAGTGTTTACTCAATTCCCACGTTAAATTCTCCCTGTGAAAATACCTTGAGGTCCAGGCATGGTGGCACATGCCTGTAATCTCTGCACTTAGGTAAGGCCACCGGTGGGGGAGGACCACTTGAGGCCAGGAGTTCAAGACCAGCCTAGGCAACATAGTGAGACCCCATCTCTGCAAAAATGAAAAAAAATTTTTTTTAAAACTTAGCTGGGCATGGTGGTGCGCACCTGTAGTCCCAGCTACTCGGGAGGCTGAGGCAGGAGGATCGCCTGAGCCCAGGAGTTCGAGGCTGCAGTGAGCTACGATAGCACCACTGCACTAAATACTTTGAATGCTTCTACAACATGGATGAACCTGGAAAACAATGTGTGAAGTGAAATAAACTAGACACAACGCACAGATATTATATGATTCCACTTTATGAGGTGCCCGGTATAGGAAAGTTCACAGAGACAGAAAGTAGATGAGAGATTATCAGGAGCCGAGGCTAGGGGGAAAATGGAGAGGGATTGCTTAATAAATACAGAGTTTTTGTTCAGAGTGATGAAAATGGTTTGGAAATAGATGGTGGTGATGGCTACACAAAATCATGAATGTAACTCAAGCCACTGAATTATACACTTTTTTTTTTTTTTTGAGACAGAGTCTCACTTTGTTGTCCAGGCTAGAGTGAGTGCCGTGGCGTCAGCCTAGCTCACAGCAACCTCAAACTCCTGGGCTCAAGGGATCCTCCTGCCTCAGCCTCCCGAGTAGCTGGGACTACAGGCATGCGCCACCATGCCCGGCTAATTTTTTTTTTATATATATATATCAGTTGGCCAATTAGTGAATTATACACTTTTAAAATGGTTAAAATGGAAAACTTTATGTTATATAATTTACCACAATTGTAAAAAATTAATTATACAGTATACCAAAAAATGAACTGCATACTTTAAATGGGTGAATTGTATGGTGTATGAATTATATCTCAAAAAGGTGTTTAAGGCCCACTGTGTTAGCTCATGCCTGTAATCCCAGCACTTTGGGAGGCTGAGGCTTGAGGATTTTTTGAGGCCAGGAGTTGAAGTCTAGCCAGGACAACACAGCGAGAACCCCATCTCCAAAAAAATAAAGGTAAAAATTAGCCAAGCATGGTGGTACACACCCGTAGTCCCAGCTATTCGGGAGGCTGAGGCAGGAGGATCGCTTGAGCCCAGGAGTTGGAGGCTGCAGTGAGCTGTGATCACTCCACTGCACTCTAGCCTGGGTAACAGAGCGAGATCTTTATCCCTAAATAAATAAAACAAGAATAATAACCGGTAGTAACAGTTATTACAACAGGGTGTAATCATCATTGATTGTAAAGTAGGATAAACAGACCTAGAATACCTAATCCATGCAAATGAGTCTGTCAGTCGTAATTTGTTGGGATTAGAATACAATGTAAGCTCCGATTGGCAAATCATAAGTTTTAACATTGGGCTCCAGAAGGATTTGGATTTTGCTCCTGGTGCTCGGGGTCATGAATGCCACCGCGCCACTCAACCGGCCTGCAGTGCCCTGGGTAGGTTTAACTTTTTAAGGCAACGTGTCTATTCCTTTAGACAGAGCGCCGTGCGAGGAGGGTTGAAAGAGATTAAGAAACAGATATTCGGCAATTCCTGGTCACGCCCAACATTTTCTCATCGATGATTCTGTAGAAACCAGTAGCAGTGGGAAGAACTGGATGAATGGCCCTCCCATCCCAACCGCAGGGTTGAAGGAGGTTTGCACGCTCCGAAGGCACGCCCCTGGCCTCGCCCTGCAGGCTGTGCGCAGATCCAAGTGGGGTTTCCGAGTTAAGGCCTCCCCACGTTCAGCCTTGCCCACCATCCCATATCTACACACCCCTGTGTTATTAGTCCATTGATGTTTCCTTTAAAACATTTTTTTTTTTTAATTTAAAAGAAAACTGTCGCCAGGTGCAGTGGCTCACGCCTGTCATCCCGGCACTCTGGGAGGCCGAAGCGGGAGGATCGCTCGAGGTCAGGAGTTCAAAACCAGCCTGAGCAAGAGCGAGACCCCATCTCTACTAAAAATAGAAATAAATTAATTGGCCAACTGATATATATAGAAAAAATGAGCCGGGCGTGGTGGCGCATGCCTGTAGTCCCAGCTACTTGGGAGGCTGAGGCAGGAGGATCGCTTGAGCCCAGGAGTCCGAGGTTGCTGTGAGCGAGGCTGACGCCACGGCACTCACTCTAGCCTGGGCAATAAAGCGAGACTCTGTTTCAAAAAAAAAAAAGAAAAAAGAAAAAATAATAATAAAAGAAAACTGTCATCCATACAAGGGAATATTATTTGTCCATAAAAAGGAATGAACCCTGTTACAGGCAGTAACACGGATGACCCTGAAAATGCTATGCTAAGTGGGAAACGCCACGTGTTGTCTGATTCCAGTGATGTGAAGCTATAAGAACAGGCACAGTCAGGCCGGGCGCGGTGGCTCACGCCTGTAATCCCGGCACTCTGGGAGGCCGAGGCGGGAGGATCGCTCAAGGTCAGGAGTTCAAAACCAGCCTGAGCAAGAGCGAGACCCCGTCTCTACTATAAATAGAAAGAAATTAATTGGCCAACTAACATATATATATATATATATATGTATATATATATATTTTTTAAAGAGTCTTGCTTTGTTGCCCAGGCTAGAGTGAGTGCCGTGGCGTCAGCCTCGCTCACAGCAACCTCAGACTCCTGGGCTCAAGCGATCCTCCTGCCTCAGCCTCCCAAGTAGCTGGGACTACAGGCATGCGCCACCATGCCCGGCTAATTTTTTCTATGTATATTAGTTGGCCAATTAATTTCTTTCTATTTTTAGTAGAGACAGGGTCTCGCTCCTGCTCAGGCTGGTCTCGAACTCCTGACCTCGAGCAATCCGCCCGCCTCGGCCTCCCAGAGTGCTGGGATGACAGGCGTGAGCCGCCTCACCCGGCCAACAGTTGTCTCTTGGTGTCCGTGGGGTACCGGTTCCAGGATCCCAGAGGATACCAAAATCCAAGGACCCTCAAGTCCTTTATATAGAATGGTGGCGCGTTTGCGTAGACCCTATGCACATCCTCCTACATAATTAAATCGCCTCCGGATTAAGTATATTACCTAACACAATGTAAATGCTACTTATAGTTATTATACTGCATTGTTTTTTATTTGTATTATTTATTTGTGTTATTTTTTCTTGGGTTTTTTTTTTTTTTAACATATTGTCAGCCCTCGATCAGTTGGATCTTGGGCAAGGGCCGAGGGCTGGGGAACCCACAGCCTCAAGGCCACATGGGCCCCCCCAGACCCCCAAGTGAGGCCCCTCGACCGAATCCAAACTTCACAGGACAAATCCCTTTACTAAAAGGGGTGCAGGCTGGGCGCGGTGGCTCACGCCTGTAATCCTAGCACTCTGGGAGGCCAAGGTGGGAGGATCGCTCAAGGTCAGGAGTTCGAAACCAGCCTGAGCAAGAGCGAGACCCCGGCTCTAGTATAAATAGAAAGAAATCAATTGGCCAACTAATATATATAGAAAAAATTAGCCGGGCATGGTGGCGCATGCCTGTAGTCCCAGCTACTCGGGAGGCTGAGGCAGGAGGATCACTTGAGCCCAGGAGTCTGAGGCAGGAGGATCACTTGAGCCCAGGAGTCTGAGGTTGCTGTGAGCGAGGCTGACGCCACGGCACTCACTCTAGCCTGGGCAACAAAGCGAGACCCTGTCTCAAAAAAAGAAAAGAGAGGTACAGCCGGAGACTTCTTAGTGGCTTTAGGGTAAAAGCAAGGACCCACGGGTAGTAATATTGAGGGATCAGATTTTAGCTCACAAAGAAACTTCTAGCACCATGAACTACTCCCGAACGAAACCATTCACCCCAAAGCTACTTAAGCAGAACTCACCCACAAGAATCCCCAGGAAAGGATACGTAAGTGGCAGACACAGCACCCAAGCAAGTGTTCTTCTGCATTAGCAATCAAAGAAATGCAAATGCCACCAGCTCTTTGGGGACCCGTGAAAACCCGACCCCCTTAGCACGGAGCCTCGTGAGCTGGTGGCACTATAAGTTGTTATAACCCTTGGGAAACAGGGGCTTTGTCAAATGCCGTAAAAATATTCACTCCCTTTAGTCTCATCATTCCATTTAGAGGAAGTTGTCATAAAGAAATAATGCAACCAAAGAAGAAAACCTTTATTTATTTATTTATTTTTGAGACAGAGTCTCGCTCTGTTGCCCAGGCTAGAGTGAGTGCCGTGGCGTCAGCCTCGCTCACAGCAACCTCAGACTCCTGGGCTCAAGCGATCCTCCTGCCTCAGCCTCCCGAGTAGCTGGGACTGCAGGCATGCGCCACCATGCCCGGCTCATTTTTTTCTAGGTATATTCGTTGGCCAATTAATTTATTTCTATTTATAGTAGAGACGGGGTCTCGCTCTTGCTCAGGTTGGTCTCGAACTCCTGAACTCAAATGATCCTCCCGCCTCGGCCTCCCAGAGAGCTGGGATGACAGGCGTGAGCCGCCGCGCCCGGCCTAGGGCTGCCCCTTCTGAGCCATCGTGAGACACGGGCAGAGGTGATGGGGAGAGGGGGGACCTCGGGCCGGAGTCGGGGCGCGGCGGAGCCTCGTTCTGGCTGCTGGGTAGGAGCGTGGCTTCCCCGCCCTGGGAGGCGGCCTGCAGAGAGGCAGCTCGCAAGACTGCCGGTTAGCAGGGCTTCGCAGAGCTGAAGCGCCCGTGCTGGGTTTCGCCTTCCTTGTGCTCGTAAAGCCGAAGGAACAGGTATGGAGACTGAGGCTCAGTGACTCGTAAAAAATACCTACGGTCATGCAGGTTTTCTCACACCACGGCAGGCAGAGAATTCTTTAGCGCCTGTAGCTCTTGTTGCTGGCCGTACACAGAGCCACGCCTGTGAGTCGGAGCCCAGAAATCCAGATTCAGAAAGTCCCAGGCAGTAATAGATTTGAAAACTCCCCAGATGGTGCTGTGTGTGTATATACACGGGCAGTCTGGGCGGAGAGCCGCTGTCTGGGCATTTTCACATCTGTCCATGTCACTGTGCTAAAGAACACCTACGGAATAGTGTTCATAGCTTGCAAAGTCTAAATATCCAAATGGGGACAGGTGTGGAGGCTCATGGCTATAATCCCAGCATGTTGGGGGGCTGAGGTAGGATGGTGGCTGGAGGCCAGGAGTTTGAGATCAGCCTGGGCAATATAGCCAGACCCTATCTTCACCAAAAAAAAACAAAAAAAAAATTTTTTTCTTTCAATCAGCCAACCTTCGTGGTGCACGCCTATAGTGCAGGCTACCCGAGAGGCTGAGATGGGAGAGTTGCTTGGGCCTAGAAGTTCAAGGTTACAGTCAGTTGTGATCTCACCACTGCACGACAGAGCAAGACCCTGTCTCTAATAAACAAATAAAGAGGCCGGGTGCGGTGGCTCACGCCTGTAATCTTAGCACTCTGGGAGGCCGAGGCGGGAGGATTGCTGGAGGTCAGGAGTTCGAAACCAGCCTGAGCAAGAGCGAGACCCCATCTCTACTATAAATAGAAAGAAATTAATTTGGCCAACTAATATATAGAGGAAAAAACTTAGCCGGGCACGATGGCGCATGCCTGTGGTCCCAGCTACTCGGGAGGCTGAGGCAGGAGGATCGCTTGAGCCCAGGGGTCTGAGGTTGCTGTGAGTGAGGCTGAAGCCACGGCACTCTAGCCTGGGCAAAGGAGTGAGACTCTGTCTCAAAAAAAATAAAAAAAAACAAATAAATAACTATCCACATAGGCATGGAATCTGCTCAAGAGATTCCGGGGACTCTCTTCTCTGGGAGGCGGGGTGCTACCTCCTCCTAACCCGCGCCCACGCACTGGAAACTCGCTCTCACCCCGTAGAGCAGGCTCTACCCAGTATGGCCTTGGAAACCCGGTGACATCGCTCACTCGACAAGTGAGCCTGGGTGTAAATCTTGCACCGCCGGCCTGAGCCTCAGTTTCCTCATCCCTAACATGGAACGGCAATGCCTGAACCGCGGAGCTGGAGAGGCTGCGTGTCAAGTGCCTGGCGCACACGGCGCGCACCCAACACACACACAGGCTCCATCCCGGCTCTTCGTTCCCCTCCCAAGAAAACCGATATATCGCCAGCTAATCCACACAGGGCGGGAGGCGCAAAGCTGGGACTCAGACCTTGGTTCCCGTTCCAGCTCCGCCACTTCCCAGGCATGAAATATTAAGCAAGCCACTCGTTTCATCAGAGCTAAAGCAGGGTTGGCCACGCCTGCTTGGTAGGGTTGGGATGAGGGTTTAAAGGAAATGATTTGTGCATGTGGTACACTTAGGTCGTTGCCTGGCACAATGCATGCAAGAAATAGTAGCTTTGTTATCTCTTGGCCATCCACGCTCGTTTGAAGTTCAGGCTTCATCGGTGATATCTATTTCTAAAAGGCTAGCTCATTCGTCTTGCTTCCCCATACGGAAATCTAGAGACACAACTGGGCTCCCGTTTTGCAAGCGTGCCTGGGAATGCCATCTCTCATCTCCTGAGACGGAAGAAATACGGTGACCTCCCTGATTTTGGAGGAAAGGGGACATTCCAAACATGTACCTCCTGCGAGCTTCACCTCCCGTTCCTCAAAGGGACCCCCATTTCAACCGCTTGCATCTTAATATTCTAAAACCTCAGCTTGTCTTCTCCCAGACACTTTGCATTTGGCACCAAAAAATAGTCTGCGTTGTGGATTTCTATTTACATAAAATTGAACTCAGGATAAAATACTATAATCCAAATTTTCCTTAAATACAGCATAGCAGGTTATTATCATGACACTAAAGTTCTGTGGGTACATTTCATACCATCAAAAAAAGGAATAGTGGGCCGGGTGTCGTGGCTCACCCCTGTAACCCCAGCACTTTGGGAGGCCAGCATGGGAGGATCACTTGAGGCCGGGAGTTTGAGATCAGCCTGGACAACATAGCGAGACCCCCATCTCTACAAAAGGGTCTAAAAATTGGCCAGGTGCGGTGGCACATGCCTGTAGTTCCAGCTGCCCCAGGAGACTGAATTCCAGGAGTCTGAGGCAGGAGGATCGCTCGAGCCCAGGAATTCCAGATTGTAGTGAGCTGTGATCACGCCACTGCACTCCAGCCTGGACGACAGAGTGAGACCCTGTCTCGAAAATAAATAAATAAATAAATCCTACTGGCAGTGATTTTATTTTATTTTATTTTTTTTTTTTTTTGAGACAGAGTCTCACTCTTGCCTGGGCTAGAGTGCCGTGGCGTCAGCCTAGCTCACAGCAACCTCAAACTCCTGGGCTCAAGCGATCCTCCTGCCTCAGCCTCCCGAGTAGCTGGGACTACAGGCATGCGCCCCCATGCCCGGCTAATTTTATATATATATATTATATATTTATATATTATATATATTTATATTTAGTTGGCCAATTAATTTCTTTGTATTTTTAGTAGAGACGGGGTCTCACTCTTGCTCAGGCTGGTCTCGAACTCTCGAGCTGAAATGATCCTACCCCCTCGGCCTCCCAGAGTGCTAGGGTGACAGGCGTGAGCCACCGCGCCCGGCCAGTGATGTTAGAATTAGGTGACAAAGGCAAAAGGTTGGAGTCCCCCTGGAGACTGAATGACAGTGCACCTGTGTCCTCAAGCATGAGGCACCTGATTACTACAATCGCTGTCGCAAGGGCAGTGCCCGGGGTGAGGTGTGTCTTCGATGTTGCCAAATGACCCCTGGTGGAATTCCAAGTTCAAAGACAGGTGAGACCAGGATATTCCAGAAGTGAATGGCAATAGGAGGAATAAGGTCTCTGGCAAATCCTGAGATGAACTTGAACCCCTTGGACCATTCTGGGTTTCAAAATCGAGTTCTTCTTGCTTTGGGTTGGAGAAGAGGCTGTAGAGACGGCATCAAATTCTAACCCAGAAAATTCCACTAGAACCAAAAAAAAAATGAGGGGAAAATAAATCCCAGCGTCCCCAAGGCTCACCCTGGGATTAGGAAATGTAAATTTTTTTTGGTGTGACTTTCGTTTCGATTAGATGCTAAGAAAATCCAGAGCTGCTCTAGTTCCTTAGAACAGAGAATTTGCTATGACATCTTGGTATGGGTCAGCGGACCCATATTATCTGTCCAATGAACATGAACTCAGAAAATTGTCAAATGTCACCTGAGCTCTCTCTGGGAGGCTGAGGCGGGAGGATCGCTCAAGGCCAGGAGTTCGAAACCAGCCTGAGCAAGAGCGAGACCCCGTCTCTACTATAAATAGAAAGAAATTAATTGGCCGACTAATATATAGAGAAAAAATGAGCCGGGCGTGGTGGCGCATGCCTGTAGTCCCAGCTACTCGGGAGGCTGAGGCAGGAGGATCGCTTGAGCCCGGGAGTTGGAGGTTGCTGTGAGCTAGGCTGACGCCACGGCACTCACTCTAGCCCGGACAACAAAGCGAGACTCTGTCTCAAAAAAATAAATAAATAGCCAGGCGCAGTGGCACCACCATGCCCGGCTAATTTTTTCTATATATATTAGTTGGCCAATTAATTTCTTTCTATTTATAGTAGAGACGGGGTCTCCCTCTTGCTCAGGCTGGTTTCGAACTCCTGACCTTGAGTGATCCTCCCGCCTCGGCCTCCCAGAGTGCTGGGATGACATGCCTCAGCCACCGCGCCCGGCCTAACACTTTTTCTTAATAAGTAGAAGGGGTATGCATTAAAACAATGATGAAAAAGTAGAGTCTAGTAAATATATAACCGAGTAACACAGTCACTTATTACCATTACTTATTTATTGTCATTATAATTATGCACTGCTCATAATCACATGCATTGTGCTTTTACATGACTGGCAGCCCGGTACATTTTTTGACACCAGCATCACCACGAGCCGATGCACTGCGCTACAATGTTGCCACCGCTACAAAGTCACTAATAGCAGCTTTTCAGCTTCATGACAACCTTGTGGGGCCACCCATTGTATATGCAGTTGCAACACATTGTTATTGTACTCTCTCTTCAGTGCTCTTAGGAGAAATTCGGACTCTAGCCTAAGACCTTACACCAAAGACCTGTATGCCGAACCACTAGATCCTGCACCTGCTTTTGCAAAATTTGCATTTCTCCATCTGACATCGTGGCCTCTTGCATAAGCAATCGACCGTGCTTTTATCCATAAATGCCTTTTTTTTTTTTTTTTGAGACAGAGTCTCACTTTGTTGCCCAGGCTAGAGTGAGTACCGTGGCGTCAGCCTCGCTCACAGCAACCTCAATCTTCGGGGCTCAGCGATCCTCCTGCCTCAGCCTCCCAAGTAGCTGGGACTACAAGCATGCGCCACCATGCCCGGCTAATTTTTTATTTTTTTTGTATATATATTTTTAGTTGGTCAATTAATTTATTTCTATTTTTGGTAGAGACAGGGTCTCACTCAGGCTGGTTTCGAACTCCTGACCTTGAGCAATCCGCCCGCCTCGGCCTCCCAAAGTCATAAATGCCTCTTTATGGGCATTTTAATTATGGTTAAAGAATACAGGTTTGTTGGTTTTAAAAGTTTAGGAAAACTCAGGTTCACATGAGGAATAAACACCGAAACTTATCTGACGTTGTTAGATGCCAAGGCAAGCAGCAGGTAAAATTTTCCGGTGTGTCTTCCTTGTTCTGTATCTGGGTTCCTCATTATCAACACTGTTGACATTTGGGGCGGGATATTTATTTGTTGGGGTCTGTCCTGTGCTTGGTGCGTTGCTGAGTGGCATCCCTGGCTTCCACTCACTAGACTCTAGTGGCAACCTGTAGTTGTGACAACCAACAATGTCTCCAGGCATTGCCACCTGTCCCTAGGGACAAAATTGTCCCTGGTTGAACCCCAGCCATAAATATGACTATACAACTATATATATGATTTTTTACTGAAGCAAAATAACACTGTAAAAATAAAGGCCGGGCGTGGTGGCTCACGCCTGTGATCCCAGCACTGTGAGAGGCCAACATGGGAGGATCCCTCGAGGTCAGGAGTTCTAGACCAGCCTGAGCAAGAGCGAGACCCCGTCTTTACTGAAAATAGAAAAATGAGCCGGGCATCATTGCTCCCACCTGTAGTCCCAGCCACTCGGGGAGGCTGAGGCAGGAGGATCCCTTGAGCCCAGGGGTTGGAGGCTGCAGGGAGCTATAATGATGCCACGGCACTCCAGCCTGGGTAACAGAGCTTAGATTCTGTCTAAATAAATAAATGCATACAAACCACTGCTTCGTCAATTGAACAACCAAGTTTAATTGGGTGTGACGACACCCGGGTGTGACGACAAGTGTCATGAAACACTGTGTCCAACGTACACAGTGCACTGTACCAGCCCCAACCCACATTTGTGACAGCGCTATTTTCTTCCTTATACGTGCTTTCTGTTATCTTTAATTTTTATTTTATTTCCAGCTTTCTTGAGGTATGGTTGACAAACAAAAACTGTATATATGTAAGGCGTACGACGTGACACACGAACACATTGTGAAATGATTGCAGCAACCGAGAAAATTAACATATAGCACTTCTTTCCTTTCTAATCTCCCTATCTTCTTTGATCATTCCAACAAACAGGTCCTATTTTATAGATGAGGAAACTGAGGTTAAAAAGTTTGATTCAGCCGGGCGCGGTGGTTCACGCCTATAATCCTAGCTCTCTAGGTGGCCGGGGTGGGAGGATCACTTGAGGTCAGGAGTCTGAGATCAGCCCGAGCAAGAGTGAGACCCCGTTTCTACAACCCAAAAAAAAAAAAAAAAAAACAGGAAAATTAGCCGAGCCTGGTGGTGCACATCTGTAGTACCAGCTACTTAGGAGGCTGAGGCAGGAGGATTGCTTGAGTCCAGGAGCTCAAGACCAGACTGAGCAACATAGTGAAACCCTGTTTCTACAAATTATTAAAAATAAGCACCTAAAAAACAAACAAACAAAATTAGCTAGACATGCTGCATTGCGACTGTACTCCCAACAGCTAGGGAGGCTGAGGTGGAAGGACCACTTGAGCACAAGAGTTTACGATTGCTGTGAGCTACATACACCACTACACACAGGACTGGGTGAAAGATTAAGGCTGTGAATCAAAAAAAAAAAAAAATGAGAGGTAAGATTCAATAGAAAGAATTAAGTTGTAGGAATCAAAAGACCTTGGGTTTAGATACGGCCTGCCCAATTTACGAGCCATATGTCCTTGGACAAAACTCTATCTCATTGTCTCCATTTCCCTGTTTGCAGATAGGAGGGGGAACCCTAAGCCTAACCCTAGCACTAGCACTAGCCCGAATCCTAACCTTAAACCTTACCATAACCCTATCCCTAACCTATACCAAAACCCTAACCCTAAACCCTAACCTTAACCCTAACTCCAAACCAAAACCCTAACACCTGACCCTAATCCTACCAATACACCTACCCTCAACCCCGGACCCTCACCCTCACCCTGCCAAACAACTTAACCCTAACCCCAATTCCTAAACCTAGCACTAACCCTACACCTACCCCTATGGTTACCCTAACCTACTCGCCTAACCCCGACCCAGAGACCAACACACAACAATAACCCTAGTCCCAATACTAACCCTAACACCTAAGCCTACACCTAACCAGTACCTAACGCTAAATCTACGCTTACACATACCGCCTACCCATAACCATGGCCATGACGCTGACCCTAACCCTACCCCTACACCAAGCCATATCCTTAACACTACCCCTACCTTACCCCTACACTAACCCTTAACCATAACCCTAATCCCTACCCCTAACCTTAACCCTAACCCGAATCCAAACCCTAACACTAACCTTTAACCCTAACCCCAGCCCCAGTCCTAACCCTAACCCTAACCCTAGCAACTTTGGAGAACAGTCATGAGCTTTAGAGGTTAAATCATGAAGCATGCTAGGAAAACATGATCACTCAGCCAATGGTACCTCTTATTAGCAATGAGAAAATTGGAAAGATGTAGGTCAAAGGATACAAGATAGCACATATGTAGGTTGGACAAATCAACATGAGGACTAAAGCTAACAAAATTGTACTGTATTGGAGATTCTTGTTCAATACGTAGATCTTAGCTGCTCTTGTCACATGCAAAAAAAAAAAAAGCAAGTAACTATGTGAGATAATAGATATATTAATCTGCCTCACTATAGTAACCACTGCACTGTCTATACCTGTCTGTTTTCATCCATGTAGCTGCATGTGTCCCATAACATCGTACTGTGAACCTCAAATACACCCAAAAAATGTATTAAATGACGAAAAAATTAAAGAAAGAAAGAAAAAATAATAAGCCATAAAAGCCTTTGGGAACTTTCTTCTTCCATGTGTCATGTTCGTTCTTCCACCTGGGAAGTATTTCTCAAGTAATTACTCATTCTTGGATCTCTGCCTGGAAAGCGAGAATCATCCCTCGACAAGCAGGAACCAGCCCCGGTTTGGGCAAGTGTGAAACTGCTGCAGGGAGGACTTGGTTAGCCACAAGGAATGCACACAACCCAGCCTGCGTTCTCATCGAAGCCCAGGCCCGAGTGTGTGGTCCCCAGTTACACTGCTGTCATCAAACAAGGCCACAGTGTCAATGAAGGGTTCGGTCCCTTGTCCTTAGGTTTGTGAGCTTCAGTGGGCTTCCAGGAAGATTAAGAAGGCGTTGAGGCCAGGTGTGGTGGCTCACGTATGCCCGTAACGCTAGCACTCTCAGAGGCCAAGGCGGGAGGATTGCTTAAGCTCAGGAGTTCAAGACCAGCCTGAGCAAGAGCGAGACCCCGTCTCTATTAAAAATAGAAAAATTGGCCGGGCGCTGTGGCTCACGCCTGTAATCCTAGCTCTTGGGAGGCCGAGGCGGGCGGATTGCTCAAGGTCAGGAGTTCAAAACCAGCCTGAGCAAGAGCGAGACCCCGTCTCTATTATAAATAGAAAGAAATTAATTGGCCAACTGATATATATATATAAAATTAGCCGGGCATAGTGGCGCATGCCTGTAGTCCCAGCTACTCGGGAGGCTGAGGCAGGAGGATCGCTCGAGCCCAGGAGTTTGAGGTTGCTGTGAGCTAGGCTGACGCCACGGCACTCACTCTAGCCTGGACAACAAAGCGAGACTCTGTCTCAAAAAAAAAAAAAAAAAAAAAAATAGAAAAATTTAGCCAGGCGTGGTGGTTCTCGCCTGTCGTCCCAGCTACTTCGGAGGCTGAGGCAGGAGGATCACTTGAGCCCAGGAGTTTGAGGTGGCTGTGAGCGAGGCTGACACTACTGCACTCAACCAGGTAACAGAGTGAGACACTGTCTCAAAAAGAAAAAGGTAAGATTATTTAATATATCCAATCACGGGATTATCCCAATGTATGACAGCATCCAATCCACAGCAAATCACAAACCATGCTTCTCTTTTCTTTTTTTTAGACAGGGTATCACTCTGTCACCTAGGTTAGACTGCAGTGGCATCATCATAGCTCACAGCAACCTCAAACTCCTAGGTTCAAGTGATCCTCCTGCCTCAGCCTCCCGAGTGGCCGGAACTACAGGTGCGTGCCACCGCGCCTGGTTAATTTTTCTGTTTTTTGTGGAGACGGGGTCTCGACCTTGCTCAGGTTGGTTTTGAACTCCTGGCCTCAAGTGATTCGTCCCGCCTTGGCCAAAGTTCTGGAATGGCAGGCATGAGCCACTGCCCCCGGCCCATGCTTCTCTTTTGATCACAAAATGCAAGTCCAGATTCCATAAGTTCATTCTGAGACCCTCTTAGTAAGACACCCCATGGTTTCCCCACGGTGTGCATTCTCCTCTGCAATGAGGAATAAACCCAGCTTGCTGAACGCATGTGTGCTCCTGTGCTGCGTGTGGTCTTTGGCTAAAAGACCTTGACAGCCTTCACCCCTTCTCAGGAATCTCCCCTCTAAGGGCCACATTCCTGGTTCAAGGCATTTGTTCACTGCAGCCAGGTTCTGACATACGCTTTGTGACCTTGAACCCTAATGACTACGGGGGGTGGTGTTCTGTCTCCTCCCAGTTCTAGTCTACATCCTACTCAGTTCGATTTTAAACATTTCAGGGAGGCCGAGCGTGGCGGCTCACGCCTGTCATCCCAGCACTCTGGGAGGCCGAGGCGGGCGGATAGCTCAAGGTCAGGAGTTCGAGACCAGCCTAAGCAAGAGAGAGACCCCGTCTCTACTATAAATAGAAAGAAATTAAATGGACAACTAAAAATATATAGAAAAAATGAGCCGGGCATGGTGGCGCATGCCTGTATTCCCAGCTACTCGGGAGGCTGAGGCAGGAGGATCACTTGAGCCCAGGAGTCGGAGGTTGCTGTGAGCTAGGCTGACGCCACGGCACTCTAGCCCAGGTGACAGAGTAAGACTCTGTCTCAAAAAATAAATAAATAAATAAATAAATAAGCATTTCAGGGAGACAGGAATTACAGGTAAAGTCAGAAATCAGTACATGGAAGGTGTACACTGGACTGACCCAAAAAGGCGGGGCATCTCAGAGCAGGGGGGGAGGCTTATAGGTGATAGGCTATGTTGGTTTAAAGACTCTTTGACTTGTAATTAGTTAAAGAAATGAACCTTTGTCTAAAGGCTTGGAATGTTTTAAGTTAAGATAAGAAAGCCTGTTAATCAGCCGCGGGCAGTGGCTCACGCCTGTCATCCTAGCACTCTGGGAGGCTGAGGCAGGAGGATCGCTCGAAGTCAGGAGTTCGAGACCAGCCTGAGCAAGAGCGAGACCCCGTCTCTACTAAAAATAGAGAGAAATTCATTGGCCAACTAAAAATATCTAGAAAAAATGAGCCGGGCATGGTGTTGCATGCCTGTAGTCCCAGCTACTCGGGAGGCTGAGGCAGGAGGATCGCTTGAGCCCAGGAGTTTGAGGTTGCTGTGAGCGAGACTGATGCCATAGCACTCTAGCCCGGGTAACAGAGTGAGACTCTGTCTCAAAAAACAAACAAAAAACAAACAAAAAAAACGAAAGTCTGTTAATCAGAGGCAAGCCAGGGGACAAATTCCCTGACTCAGTGATTTGCTGTATAAATGGAGAGCCTGCAGGTCTACCCTGCTTTACCGTCAGGCCTGTTAGTGGGTTACAAAGGACGCCTCCAAGAAGGGAGGGGGCGTGATGAGGCAGGTCTGACCTCCCTTCTCATGGCCAGCAGCTCGGTTTTAGGGTATCCGGTTGGCCAAGAGGGGGTCCATTCAATCAACCGGCAGGGGGGAGACCTAAGATTTTATTTTAGTTCACAGTCGGGAAACACAGACAGAAGAAGAGAAACAAAGAGGATGTGGGCCGGGCGCGGTGGCTCACGCCTGTAATCCTAGCTCTCTGGGAGGCCCAGGCGGGAGGATCATTTGAAATCAGGAGTTCAAGACCAGCCTGAGCAAGAGCGAGACCCTGTATCTAAAACAGAAAGAAATTGGCTGTCCAACTAAAAATATATAGAAAAAATTAGCTGGGCATGGTGGCACATGCCTGTAGTCCCATCTACTCGGGAGGCTGAGGCAGGAGGATCGCTTGAGCCCAGGAGTTTGAGGTTGCTGTGAGCGAGACTGATGCCATAGCACTCTAGCCCGGGTAACAGAGTGAGACTCTGTCTCAAAAAACAAACAAAAAACAAACAAAAAAAACGAAAGTCTGTTAATCAGAGGCAAGCCAGGGGACAAATTCCCTGACTCAGTGATTTGCTGTATAAATGGAGAGCCTGCAGGTCTACCCTGCTTTACCGTCAGGCCTGTTAGTGGGTTACAAAGGACGCCTCCAAGAAGGGAGGGGGCGTGATGAGGCAGGTCTGACCTCCCTTCTCATGGCCAGCAGCTCGGTTTTAGGGTATCCGGTTGGCCAAGAGGGGGTCCATTCAATCAACCGGCAGGGGGGAGACCTAAGATTTTATTTTAGTTCACAGTCGGGAAACACAGACAGAAGAAGAGAAACAAAGAGGATGTGGGCCGGGCGCGGTGGCTCACGCCTGTAATCCTAGCTCTCTGGGAGGCCCAGGCGGGAGGATCATTTGAAATCAGGAGTTCAAGACCAGCCTGAGCAAGAGCGAGACCCTGTATCTAAAACAGAAAGAAATTGGCTGTCCAACTAAAAATATATAGAAAAAATTAGCTGGGCATGGTGGCACATGCCTGTAGTCCCATCTACTCGGGAGGCTGAGGCAGGAGGATCGCTTGAGCCCAGGAGTTTGAGGTTGCTGTGAGCGAGGCTGACACCACGGCACTCACTCTAGCCCAGGCAACATAGCAAGACTCTATCTCAAAAAAAAAAAAATATTTGGTAAAGGACTTGAATGGATATTTCTCCAAAAAACGCATACAATAGGCCAACAGGTGTATTAAAATATATACAACATCACTAATCTTCTGGGAAATGCAAATCAAAACTACAAAGAGACATCACTTCACAGTGGTTAAAATGGCTATTATTTTTTTAAAAAAAGATGTGTGTGAAGAAGATGTGAAGAAATCAGAACCTTTTGGCCGGGCGCGGTGGCTCACGCCTGTAATCCTAGCACTCTGGGAGGCCGAGGCGGGCGGATTGCTCAAGGTCAGGAGTTCAAAACCAGCCTGAGCGAGACCCCGCCTCTACCATAAAAAATAGAAAGAAATTAATTGGCTAACTAATATATATAATATAAAAATGAGCTGGGCATGGTGGCGCATGCCTGTAGTCCCAGCTACTCGGGAGGCTGAGGCAGGAGGATCACTTGAGCCCAGGAGTTTGAGGTTGCTGTGAGCGAGGCGGACGCCACGGCACTCACTCTAGCCTGGGCAACAAAGCGAGACTCTGTCTCAAAAAAAAAAAAAAAAAAGAAATCAGAACCTTTTGATTTAAAAATTGGAACTTAAAAACTGGTAACTTAAAAATGGAATTAGCATGTTATGCAGTGCTCTTACTTCCGGGTGTATATCCGAAAGAAGCAAAATCAGGACCTCAAAGAGGTGATCTACTCCTCCTGCAGCACTATTCACAACAGCCAGGATATGCGAACAACCAGGGCATCCATCAACAGATACAGAAAATGTGTCATGTGCAAACAAAAGAATATTTTTTCAGCTTAAAATAGAAGGAAATCCTGCAATCTGCAAAGGAATGGATGAACCAGAAGTACATTATGTTAGCTGAAATAAGTCACAGGAGGTCAGACACTGTGCGGTTTCACTTATACATAGACTCTGGAAACAGAAAGTAGAATAAAATGGTGGGTCCCAAGGGCCAGGGAGAGGGAAAAACGGGGAATTGTTATCCAACAGGTACGAAGTTCCAGCTATACAAGATGAATAAGTCCTTGAGATTTGCTCTGAAGCATTGTGCCCCACATTAACGATCCTGTGTTTTGCATGTAAAACTTTGTTAAGAGGGCTAGATCTGCTGTTAGGTGTTCTTGCCACAATGAAAGAGGAAAGAAAAAAAGAAGGAAGGAAGGAAGGAAGGAAGGAAGGAAGGAAGGAAGGAAGGAAGGAAGGAAGGAAGGAAGGAAGGAAGGAAGGAAGGGAGGGAGGGAGGGAGGGAAAAAAAAAGAAAGAAAAAGAAAGAAAGAGAAAGAGAAAAAGAAAGAAAGAAAGGGAAAGAAAAAGACAAAGAAAAAGAAATAGAAAGAAAGAGAAAGAGAAAGAAAGAAGAAAGAAAGAGAAAGAACAAGAAAGAAAGAAAGAGAAAGAAAAAAGAAAGAGAAAGAAAGAAAAAGAAAAAGAGAAAGAAAGAAAAAGAAAGAAAGGGAAAGGGAGAAAGAAAGAAAGTGAAAGGGAAAGAGAAAGAAAGGGAAAGAAAAAGAAAGAAAGGGAAATATAAATAAGGAAAGAAAGGGAAAGAAAGAAAGAGAAAGAAAAAGAAAAAGAAAGAAAGGGAGAAAGAAAGAAACAGAAAGAAAGAAAGAAAGAAAGAAAGAAAGAAAGAAAGAAAGAAAGAAAGAAAGAAAGAAAGAAAGAAAGAAAGAAAGAAAGAAAAAGAAAGAAAGAGAAAACAGGAAAGAAAGAAAGAGAGAGAGAGAAAGGGAGAGAGGAAGAAAGGAAGAAAGAGAAAGAAAGAGAGAGAGAGAAAGGGAGAAAGGAAGAGAGAAAGCAAGCAAGCAAGCAAGCACAGCAGTCACCCTGTCCGTCAGCGGGGAGCAGGTGTGGCGGTGGGGAAGGCACCGTCGAGGCCTGGCTCACCTCTGAGCCGGCTTGCAGGAGCAGAGGTGGCTCCCTCCGGGGACAGCCTCTGTGCCTCTGTCTTTGCCGCCTAGAGGTCTTGCGCAGCACTGTGGGAATTTGCCCCGCCAGTTTGCAGTGGGGGGCAGCCTGGACAGCGGGGCACCTGACACCCCAGGGACCCCCCTCAACAAGTAAGATGTGAGAGTCAGTGGCATGCCACCAAGCACCCCTCCCTCCATGGAATAATTCCGAAAGCGAGGTACACGTGACGCCCTAGTCCCCCGCGGGGTGGAGCCCTTTTCCCAGAGAGGGACTCTCCGCGCCTGGGACCAACGGCCAGATAAACCACCTGCCCCCGAGTGCGTTATGATGACATAATGCACTTTGAACCCAAGTCAAGGTGGTCAGTTCTACTTGGCGGCTGCCACCACACCAGGAGCCCTGGACCACCCAAGAAGTCAGGGACCCCTGGATTCTTTTTGTTTTTGAGACAGAGTCTCGCTCTGTTCCCCGGGCTAGAGTGCCGTGCGTCAGCCTCGCTCACAGCAACCTCAGACTCCTGGGCTCAAGAAATTAGTTGGCCAATTAATTTCTTTCTATTTTTAGTAGAGACGGGGTCTCGCTCTCACTCAAGCTGGTCTCCAACTCCTGAGCTCAAATGATCCTCCCGCCTCAGCCTCCCAGAGAGCTGGGATTATAGGCATGAGCCATCGGGCCTGGCTCATCTCCTGGATCCTAATCAAGGAAGAAAAAAAAAATACATATATATATATATATTTTTTTAATGGGCTCTGTAAAAACCTTTTAGGTATTGGATAAAAAAGTATTTGTGACCAGGCACGGTGGCTCACACCTGCCTGTAATCCTAGTACCCCGAGAGGCTGAGGCAGAAGGATCACTTGACCTCAGGAGTTCAAGACCAGCCTGAGCAAGAGCAAGACCCCGTCTCTACTAAAAATAGAAAAATTAGCTGGGTGTCATGGTGCAAACCTGTAGTCCCAGCTACTGGGGAGGCTGAGGCAGGAGGATTGCTTCAGCCAAGGAGTTGGAGGTTGCTGTGAGCTATGGTGAAGCCACGGCACTCTAGCCTGGGTGAGACTCTATCTCAAAAAGAAAAAAAAAAATAGCATTTGTGCCTGGACAAATGGGTAGGGAGTGCCTGAAGCCCAATACTCTAAAAGAAGAAATATGGGCATTGATCCTAGGGGGAATAGAATGAACTAGAACAGCCGTCCTCTCCCTCCTCCCTCCCAATGTTCACTGATGCTTTCTGGGTACCAAACTTGATCCCACATAAAGACTCTGAGTGGCCAGCACAATCAGCTCCTAAACTCCAAACCAACATAGACTAAAAATTTGGGCTCTCAGAAGAAGTATGTGATTAGCCCCGCCTCACATCAATTTCCCAGAGGGGCAGAAACGTTATTCCTGTTAACATTTTTTATAAGACCATATCAAAACACGCGCTCTTTTTTTTTTTCCTTCTTGAAGATATCTCTTGTTCTTCTTTATCTCTTCTGCTTCCTTTCTTCCACTCCTCCTTCTGTAACTGGTTTCAGAATCCCTGGGACAGTCTGGATGGGAGACATCAACGTCCTGCCGTGGCTTTGGGCGGAATACTTTTTCAGGACCATGGACAGTGGCAAAAGTATGCTCACCCTCTGGGTTTTTAAGCTGGGTTTCCTCCTACCACTGGGCTCAAACTGAAAGTAATTTTAATATTTAAAAATAGGCCAGGTGTGGTGGGTCATGCCTGTAACCCTAGCACTCTGGGAGGCCGAGGTGGGAGGATCCCATGAGCTCAGGAGTTCAAGACCAGCCTGAGCAAGAGCAAAACCCCGTCTCTTCTAAAAATAGAAAAATTAGCTGGGCATCGTGGTGCAAACCTGTAGTCCCAGCTACTCAGGAGGCTGAGGCAGGAGGATCGCTTGAGCCCAGGAGTTGGAGGTTGCTGTCAGCTAGCCTGGGCAACAAAGTGAGACTCTGTCTCAAAAAAAAAAAAAAAAAAATCCACATGTGTAATATGTCATAGCATACCAATAATAATTGTAAGTCTGTATAGAAACTGGTGAAATACAAACAAAGTCTTTCATTTAGCGTACAATATTTTTACCAGTGTCAGTTTTCTGGGCTTGACAAGGTACTACGATGATGTCAAATGCCATCAATAGGGAAAGCTGGCTAGCAAGGTACACATGGCCTCCGTACTATTTCTGCAGATTCTTATAAGTGTTAAATTATAAATTTAAGTAAATTCAAAATAAAAAGTGTGTGTATGAAGAAAGAGAGTTTATTGCTCAGGAAGCCGAGCAGTCCGGGGGCCCAAAATGACTGAAAATATGAAAGAATGAAGATAAAAAGAAGAAAATCCTGAGAAAAAGTTTTTAAGGGCCCAGAGATTTGCAACTTGTATCATAGACAAATGGTTGATGCCCTCCATATATAAAGAGCTCTGTGATGGTTCGTGGTATGTGTGAACTTGACTGAGCCATGGGGTGCCCAGATAAACAGTGCTGTTGGGTGTGTCTGTGAGGTCATTATAGATATCTAGATCAACAGATAGATAGATAGATCTACATACAAACATCTGTACTGGTAGATAGATAGTTATATAGATATTTCATTGGTCTGGAGAACCAGGCCAATGGAGAACCCTAATACAAACTCCTAGAAATTTTTTTTAAGCTCCTAGAAACTGGTAAGAGAAAGACCAACAAACAGAAAGAGACATGGACAAAGGCCCTGACAATATAGTTCACAGAAAACACAAATGTCCTTTAAATATTGTTTTAAAAATTGGGACCCCCTCACTCATAGTCAGAGACATGCAAATTAAAGTCATGCTGAGTAATGAGCCGACACTGGTTCCTTCATTGCAACACATGCAAGAATTTAATAATAGGAGAAACTGTACGCAGAGATGGGAAGGGGGCAGTGGGTGTATAAAGCTGTATGTGCTATCTACTTGGTTACTCTGCAAGCCTAACGTTTCAAACTGTACTAAAATAATAAGGTCTAATTATTTCAAAATCGTTTTAAGGTGTTATTTTTTTCATCAATCAGAGTGACAAAAACAAAATCCAAAAGATGCTGCTTGGCTGGTGGTGCATTGTTGGTGAGGCTGCAAGAAGAGAGGCGCTCGTGTATCTCTGGGGTAACTGCACATTAGCACAACCCTTGCGGAGGGAAATTTGGGGATAGCTGTCAAAAGGCAACCTTTGGCCCACCAACTCCACTTCTGGAATTCAGGCTACAAATGCGCTGATGTGCATGCAATAACACGTGGTGTGCAAAGTGTTCATTTTAGCGAAGAATGGAAACACATTCATCGATAGAAACTTAGTTACATACATTTCGGCACCGTGCATTCAACAGAAAATAAAGCGGGAAAAAAAGAATGAGGATATTAAAACATCACCAATATTAACTGTGATAAATCCAAGGTGCAGAACAGTATTATGCTATATGCTGGTTTTACATACAAAAGTGTGTGTGTGTGTGTGTGTGTGAGAGAGAGAGAGAGAGAGAGAGAGAGAGAGAGAGAGAGAGAGAAAGCAATCAATGGGCTCACAAAGAAGCCACTATCATGGCACCAGCCTTTGAGAAAACAAAAGCTCTACTGCAAGATGACCAGCAAAGAGGCAGGAGAAAACGCTCAAATCTGTCTCCCCAAGCTGGGAGCTGAGTTGGGTCTTATAAGCATAGGATAATGAGGCAAGATCTGATTGGATGTTGCAATGTGGGTGATGCCAGGGCTCGATCTGATTGGATCCTGGGGCCCGCCATGCCGTGTCCGCTTCTTAATTTAGTCCCCGCTTTCCGTGGGGTGGAACACTTAGGTTCCGCCTATGGCTGCACGCTTGGTTCATCTGGACATTCTCCGGTTATAGGGCCTCCAACCCAGGGATCCCTGGCCGCCGAAAACAACTCGCAACTGTGTTACATAAAAGTTCAGCCGGATTGGTCTGGTGCAGTTACATGTGTTCATAGTGTGTGTGTGTGTGTGTGTGTGTGTGTGTGTGTGTGTGTGTGTGTGTAAAGGCATTATCTGTGAAAAGTGCTTGCTAAGAGCTGGAGGGTGGACGTCTGCATTGGGGGAAGGCATGTCATTATTTCATTGCATAACTACTTTCTCAAGAGTTAATGTTACCCATTTGAAAATTTAAATTTTTTAAGCATATTATGGGGGTACAAGTGTCAATGTTACTTATATTGCCCATGCCCCCCTCCCCCCTCGAGTAAGAGCTTCAAGCGTGTCCATCCCCCAAACGTTGCACATCTCACTCGTTGTGGTTGTATACACCCGTCCCCTCCTCCCCCCTCCCCCCTCCCGACACCCGATAAATGTTACTCCTATCTGTCCACTTAGGTGCTGATCCGTTAATACCAATTTGCTGGTGAGTCCATGTGGTGCTTGTTTTTCCATTCTTGAGATGCTTCTCTTAGTAGCATGGGTTCCAGCTCTATCCAGGAAAATACAAGAGGTGCTAGATCACCATTGTTTCTTAAACCTGAGTAGTACTCCGTGGTGTACATAGACCACATTTTATTAATCCACTCATGGTTGATGGGCATTTGGGTTGTTTCCACAGCTTTGCAATTGTGTACTGTGCTGCTATAAACATTCTAGTGCAGGTGTCTGAAAAGTTAAATTTTTTAGAGAATTCAAAAGGCCAGTGGAGGAGCAGGCAAACACAGGAGCAGTCTAAGAGACAGGGGCTCCCCGGGAAAAGAGAAGTGGGGGAGGTCATGACACAGACAGCCCCAAGAGCAGAGAATGAAGGCTTGCCAAAACTGTTGGTGAGCAGGGGTAGAGGAGGGAACCCCTAGTCCCCACCCAACGTGGGCTTTGTGGGGACTACGATAGGCAAATGCAGGTGGAGCCTGCTAGGAAGACATTCTTTTTTTTTTTTGGAGATGGAGTTGAGTCTCACTCTATTGCCCGGGCTAGAGTGAGTGCCATGGCGTCAGCCTCGCTCACAGCAACCTCCAACTCCTGGGCTCAAGCGATCCTCCTGCCTCAGCCTCCCGAGTAGCTGGGACTACAGGCATGCGCCACCATGCCCGGTTAATTTTTAGTAGAGACGGGGTCTCGCTCTTGCTCAGGCTGGCTTCCAACTCCTGACCTTGAGCGATCCTCCCGCCTCGGCCTCCCAGAGTGCTGGGATTACAGGCGTGAGCCGCCACCGGGCCCGGCCTAGGAAGCCATTCTTGAAACCTCAGCTGCCAGCACAGCACCTGACCTGTGACAGATGATCAAGAAGGGTTTGATAGAGTCATTCCCTTGATGTCTATTTATTGATGGCTTTATTACCTTCCAGGAGCTTTCTCTCATGAACCAGACAGTTTTTTTTGCATGGGTGCAACGAATGAGAGGACGGCTCAGACTCTGGCATCCAAATGCCCAAAGGAGGGCTGGCACCGCCAGGCCTCCCTGCCTGGGAAATGCCGTGTGGCTCCGTCTGGGCTGGGAGGGGACACTAGGGAGATGGCCCAGTGACAATGAATCCCTAGTGGCTGCTCTGTCTCCTTACCCACCCCCTGATCCCAAAGCACACCCTCTCGCCCAAAGAACAGGTCTCAGGAGGCAAAGAACAGAAACAAAATAATTAGCGTCTTGCTCCTTAACAAAGAGCCATGGGGAAGGAGTCCCTCAGAGTCCCCAAACCATAAATATCCTGCTGGGCCCTGGCCCCACCCCACTCAGGCTGGGGGAGGGGGGGACATGAGAGTCTCTTCCATAGACACCAGCCTCGTCCAGGCCCCTTCCTGGGGACATAGCGCTGACCGCAGGGTCCTCTGGTGGCCGGGGGAGAAGGCGGTTTGCTGAAACTCTCCTCTTGGTGATGGTGTCCTGGCGAGCAAGTGAGAGAGGGGGAAGGGACTGAGCTGGGAGTGGGGGGGGCTGGGGGAGAGGCGTCCATTGCCTTCCAGGATCAGAGAGACAGACAGAGAGACAGACAGAGAGACAGACAGAGAGAGAGAGAGAGAGAGCACCGAGAGCCACTCTAGCTTCTCTGAACGCACAAAGCGCACAGGGGCAGAGCGTCTGCGGCAGGGCAGGCAGAGGAAACACACGAAGAGCCTCCCCCGGGGGACACCTGCACACTCCGCACAGACTGTGCAGGACAGGTTGCCGTCCAAGTCAAAATAAAAAGTCACTGACGTTAACGTTTTACTTGGAAAGCAAGAATTGCTACTTGGGGCATACAGGCAGACCACGTGGTGGCCTTCAGGTATGCCCAAAGATCAAAGAGCAGGTTGGGGGTTTGCAAAAAAGAGAAATGTCACCTGTGGTCTTGAAAGAAAGGTCATTGGTATCAGTGAAGTTTTGGGGAGCCACGGTGGTGGGTAAGATTAGTCTTAGAGCCAGGGGCACGGTGGCTCACGCCTGCCATCCCAGCACTCTGGGAGGCCGAGGAGGGAGGATCGCTCAAGGTCAGGAGTTCAAAACCAGCCTGAGCAAGAGCGAGACCCCGTCTCTACTATACATAGAAAGAAATTAATTATACTTCCAGAGTTCTTTCGCTGATTTCAAAAAAAAAAAAGAAAGAATAAAAAATTTAATATAAAAAGAAGAAATTAATTGGCCAACTAAAAAAATATATATATATATATAAAATAAATGAGCTGAGCATGGCGGTGCATGCTTTTCTTTCTGTGTCCGGTTTGATTCGCCTAACATAACGTCCTGGAGTTTCGCCCATGCTGTTGTCAATGACAGGCTCTCCCTATTTCCTGAATGAACGGAATTCCACCGTGAATGGAGACCCGGTTCTCCTTATCCATTCATCTGTTTTTAACAGATGCTAAAATCCATCGCTGGTGGAAGGGCTAAAGGGAAGGAGAGAGGGAGGAAAGAAAAGAGGGAGGGGTATTAGGAAAGGAAGAGAAGGAAGAAAAGAAAACAGCCGGGTTCCCTTCACTGTGTATAGGGTTTTGGTTCAGGTTTGATTCTGCTTGACTTTGCTTTCTACAAAGCCCCACTTCAGTGAAGAGAAAGAACTGTGTTTATAGTCAACACCCAATTTGACTATAAATAATTAGGTTAGGTCTTTGGGATGCTGACCGTCTGTGACTATCTGTACCTGGATAACTTGGCTTGGGGGTAACAGAAACCCACTGAAGATGGTTTGATGATAGCTTCACACAAAGGATTTTTTTTTTTTTTGAGACACAGTCTCACTCTGTCACCCGGGATAGAGTGCCATGGCGTCAGCCTCGCTCACAGCAGCCTCAAACTCCTGGGCTCAAGCAATCCTCCTGCCTCAGCCTCCCGAGTAGCTGGGACTACAGGCATCCGCCACCACGCCCAGCTAATTTTTTCTATATATGGTTTCAGTTGGCCAATTAATTTCTTTCTATTTATAGTAGAGACGGGGTCTCGCTCTTGCTCAGGCTGGTTTTGAACTCCTGACCTCGAGCGATCCTCCCACCTCGGCCTCCCAGAGTGCTGGGATGACAGGCGCGAGCCACCGCACCCGGCCTGACTCCCCTCCCGTCTCTGTCCCCGGCAGACAGGCCGCGCATGGAACCAGGAAACCAAACAGCGGTGTCAGAATTCATCCTCCTGGGACTCTCAGAAGAGCCGCAGCACCAAGCCCTCCTGTTTGGGGTGCTCCTGTGCGTGTACCTGGTCACCGTCTTTGGGAACCTCCTCATCAGCCTGGCCATCGTCTCAGACGCCCACCTCCACACGCCCATGTACTTCTTCCTCTTCAACCTCTCTCTGGTCGACGTCCTATTCTCCTCCACCACCGTCCCCAAGATGCTAGCGAGCATCCACACCCGGAGCGGGGCCATCCCGTTTGCCGGCTGCCTGGCCCAGATGTACGCCTTCCACCTGTTCGGGACCATGGACAGCTTCCTCCTGGCCGCCATGGCCATCGACCGGTACGCGGCCGTGGTGCACCCGCTGCGGTACTCGGCCCTCATGAGCCCCCGCGCCTGCGGGCTGCTGCTGGGGGTGCCGTGGGTGGCCACCCACCTGCAGTCTCTCGTGCACACCTGTCTCATGGCTCAGCTGACCTTCTGCGCGGGCGCCCGGGTCCCCCACTTCTTCTGCGACCTCATGCCCCTGCTGAAGCTCTCCTGCTCGGACACCCGCGCCAACAAGCTGGCGGTGCTGGCCTTCGGCGTGGCCATGGGCGTGAGCCCGCTCGCCTGCATCCTGCTCTCCTACCTCTGCATCTGCCGGGAGGTCTGCAGGGTCCCGTCGGCCCCGGGCAAGTGGAGGAAGGCCTTCTCCACCTGCGGCTCCCACCTCACGGTGGTGTCGCTGTTCTACGGCACCATCTTCGCCGTGTACTTGCAACCCGAGTCCCCCTCCTCCTCCTCCCGGAAGGACAAGGCGGCCGCCCTGATGTGTGGCGTGGTCATCCCCATGCTGAACCCCTTCATCTACAGCCTGAGGAACAAGGACATCAAGGCGGCCCTGCGGAAGCTCAGCGCCAACGCCGCCTCCTCGCGGTCCTAGGGCAGAGCCGGTGCTGTGAGCCCGCCGCGTTCCAGGGCCACTGCTGGTCCCGGGCTCAGGGGATCCTCCTGCCTCAGCTGCCCCACCCATCCCAGGATACAGCTGCTAACCCCGGCTGGTCTTTTTTTTTTTTTTTTGTAGGCACGGGGTCTTGCTATGTTGCCCAGGCTGGTCTCGAACTCCTGGCCTCAGCCGGGCGAGGTGGCTCATGCCTGTAATCCCGGAACTCTGGGAGGCCGAGGCGGGCGGATTGCTCGAGGTCAGCGGTTCGAAACCAGCCTGAGCAAGAGCGAGATCCCGTCTCTACTGGGAATAGAAAGAAATTAATTGGCCAACTAAAAATATATATAGAAAAAATGAGCCGGGCGTGGTGGCGCATGCCTGTAGTCCCAGCTACTCGGGAGGCTGAGGCAGGAGGATGGCTTGAGCCTCAGGAGTTGGAGGTTGCTGTGAGCGAGGCTGATGCCACGGCACTCACTCTAGCCCGGGCAACAGAGTGAGACTCTGTCTCAAAAAAACACAAACAAACAAACAACAACAAGAAAAAGAACCTCAAGCAATCCCACCCCAGCCCTCGAGGAGTTCAGAGCCTAACGAGGAATAGACATGTGTAAATAAATCCTTATAGTACAAGGTGGTAAACGGGGGGTAAAGAGATGAAGGGGCCCGGCGTAGTGGCTCACACCTGTCATCCCAGCACTCTGGGAGGCCGAGGCGGGAGGATCGTTTGAGCTCAGGAGTTTGAGACCAGCCTGAGCAAGAGCGAGACCCCGTCTCTACTAAAAATAGAAAGAAATGTGATGGACAACTAAAAATATATAGAAAAAACTTAGCCGGGCATGGTGGCGCATGCCTGTAGTCCCAGCTACTCGGGAGGCTGAGGCAGGAGGATCGCTTGAGCCCAGGAGTCTGAGGTTGCTGTGAGCGAGGCTGACACCACGGCACTCACTCTAGCCTGGGCAACAGAGTGAGACTCTGTCTCAAAAATAAATAAATAAATAAAAATAAACTGCACGGCTGCGCTGGCTGGGGCGTCAGCACAACGACAACATTGATGCCGACGGCTGAGTGGCTCTCAGGACCATGCTGCGATGCTGGGTTCTCTATATGCACCATCGCATTAAGTCTTTTTTTTTTTTTTTTTTTTTTTTTGAGACAGGGTCTCGCTCTGTCACTCAGACTAGAGCGCAGTGCTGTCATGGTAGCTGACTGCAACCTCAGACTCCTGGGCTCAAGCGATCCTCCTGCCTCAGCCTCCCGAGTAGCTGGGACCACAGGTGTGCGCCACCATGCCCGGCTAATTTTTCTATTTTTTGTAGAGATGGGGTCTCGCTCTTGCTCAGGCTGGTCTCGAACTCCTGACCTCAAGGGATCCTCCCACTTCAGCCTCTAAGAGGGTTGGGATTACAGGCGTGAGCTGCTGTGCCCAGCCTCATTAAATCATTTTTTTTATTATTTTTATTTTTTATTTTTTTTTGAGACAGAGTCTCGCTTGTTGCCCAGGCTAGAGTGAGTGCCGTGGCGTCAGCCTCGCTCACAGCAACCTCAGACTCCTGGGCTCAAGCGATCCTCCTGCCTCAGCCTCCCGAGTAGCTGGGACTACAGGCATGCGCCACCACGCCCAGCTAATTTTTTCTATATATATATTAGTTGGCCAATTAATTTCTTTCTATTCACAGTAGAGACGGGGGGGTCTCGCTCTTGCTCAGGCTGGTTTCGAACTCCTGACCTGGAGTAATCCTCCCGCCTCAGCCTCCCAGAGTGCTAGGATTACAGACGTGAGCTACCGCGCCCGGCCTCTTTTTTTTTTTTTAAATTTCAGCATATGATGGGGGTACAAATGTTAAGGTTACTTACAATGCCCTTTCCCCCCTCCCCCCTCGGGCCAGAGCTTCAAGCGTGGCCACCCCCCAGACGGTGCACGTCTCACTCGTTGTTAAATCTTAAATAACATCCCTATAAGGTAGGTGATGTAACCACCCCCCCTTTTTTTTTTTTTACAAATGAGGAAACTGAGGCTTGCAAAGTAAAGCTACCAGTAAGTGGAAGCCAAGGTTCAAACACAGGACCCGTCTCAGAGCCCCCGATCTTGATGACACAGTATGTTTTCAAATTTGGAGACTAAAGCAGGGCTCTGCAGACTGCAGTCTAGAGCAGGGGTCCTCAAACTTTCTAAACAGGGGCCAGTTCGCTGTCCCTCAGGCCGCTGGAGGGCCGGACTACAGTTTAAAAAAATCTATGAACAAATTCCTATGCACACTGCACACACGTATCTTATTTTGAAGTAAAAATACAAACGGGCAGGCCGGGCGCGGTGGCTCACGCCTGTCATCCCAGCACTCTGGGAGGCCGAGGCGGGCGGATCGCTCAAGGTCAGGAGTTCGAAACCAGCCTGAGCAAGAGCGAGACCCCGTCTCTAATATAAATAGAAAGAAATTAATTGGCCAACTAATATATATATAGAAAAAATTAGCCGGGCATGGTGGCGCATGCCTGTAGTCCCAGCTACTCGGGAGGCTGAGGCAGGAGGATGGCTTGAGCCCAGGACTTTCAGGTTGCTGTGAGCGAGGCTGACGCCACGGCACTCACTCTAGCCTGGGCGACAGAGCGAGACCCTGTCTCAAAAAAAAAGAAAAGAAAACTGGGACCCAAATAGGCTTTAGCGTCAGAGATGTGAGAGAACCGGTTCCGGGTGCTTCTCTACCCGCTGCGGTGGGCGAGGTGAAGACGGTCCAAACTCTGCTCGGACCGCTTTGAAAGCATCGCAGCTGCAGTTACAGGAAGTGGACACCAGGTGGCGATAGTGCCATTTCATAAAATGGGTTTAAAAAAAAAAAAACGCCTGTGTCTTTTTTTTTTTTTTTTTTTTTGGTCAGAGACCTGCACTGTAGCTGTAAGCTGGCCTAGTTTCACCGGGATGGGGCGGTGCACAGAGCAGAGGGAACCGTGACAAGGTGCACTTAAGTACGGGGATGGACAAGGCCTGTCCCTCACAACAAACGGGCTGGTGAGAACACACCACAGATGAGAAGCCAGCAAGTCATTTCTGTCGAGGACGGGAGAGCAAATGTCGTCAGGTTTACGGACCCTACTGTCTCTGCTCCGATGACTCCGCTCTGCTGTTGCAGGAGGGCCGGAGCAGCCGGAGGTGACGCCTCAAGGAATGGGCCTGGCTGTGTACCAATAAAACTTTATTTATAAACACTGAAACTTAAACTGCATATCCTATGACATGTCACAAAATGTAATCTTTTTGTTTCCAACGTTTTTTTATGTTTTTTTTTTACTTTTGAGACAGAGTCTCGTTCTGTCACCCAGGCTGGGGAGTGCGGTGGTGTCAGCCTAGCTCACAGCAGCCTCAAACTCCTGGGCTCAAGGGATCCTCCTGCCTCAGCCTCCCGAGTAGCTGGGACTACAGGCATGCACCACCATGCCCGGCTAATTTTTCTATTTTTTTTTTTTTTTTTTTTTTTGCAGAGACGGGGTCTCGCTCTTACTCAGGCTGGTCTCGAACTCTTGGTCTCAATCGATCCTCCCGCCTCGGCCTCCCAGAGTGCTGGGGGGGACAGGGCTTGGGGGGAGGGGGTGGAAGGTGGATAAGGGGCAGGAGTGGCCAGGAGCCGCTTCCCACAAAGCGTGAGAAAGACTCACTAAGCTAAGGTTTAGCTGAGGGAAAGCTAAGGTTCAGGCTGAAAGTCCCAGAGGGGCAGCTGTACTCCCCCAAAAGTCCATTTCCCAGGAACCTGTTGGGGGTGGGGGTGCTTTCATCTCTGTAAACCCGTGTGGTGTGTGTGGGGGGCTCCCCGAGTCCACCGTCAGCTTCAGGGGTTCACAGAAGGTCTCGTATAACTCAGCAAAGCTACCGTGGCCACGGCTCATGACAGCGAAACGACGCAGACTGAGATCCGCCGGGGCGAAAGTCGCAGCGCAGCCGCGTGCAGGAGGCGCCAGGCTCGAGCGCCGGGTGTCGTCTCCCAGCAGAGCGGAGCAGGCTGTGCTCTTCTTCGTTCTTGCAGCCACGACGTGCAATGACACATGCAGCAGGCCTGCAGCTGATGAAAGGGGACACGCTGGTGACAGGGCATGGGGGAGGGGGGATGCGAGGCTGGAGCTGGCCCCACCTCCCCCGAGCACCTCTGCTTCAGCTCCACAGCTGCCCGGACCCACCCGGCTTTTGCAAGAGCAGCCTGGAGCACCCCCTGCCCTAACCTGGAAGTTGCCGGAGGTGACCGAGCCCCAGGCGTGGAGGCCGCTGGGAATGACGGCGGCAAAGGGTGGAGAGCGCCCGGGGTCTGCTCTGTCTTCCCCCGTCTCAGGGACTGAGGACCGCAGGGAGCTGGCAGGACGAGGGACTTGGCCTCACAGACACACCCGCTGCACCCTGATAACCACGGGATTTGGCCACCCCCTCGGGCAGGTGAGGGACCTGTCCTCGTCCACGCTTGGGATGCCCCGGAAGCCAGCCCCGAGCACCCTGAGCACGAGTAGTTTATCTGGGAAATAAACAGGAAATGCCGGAAGTGGAGTGGATATGGGAGACGGGGAAGGGAAGGAAGTCAGGAAAGAATGTATCAATAAGCGGATGTCCAGTGTGCGCAGCTGGAGCGCAGTGCAGTGCGGACCCCTAGGGGGCGGTATGGGGCACACGGCGCCCCCATCCCACAGGAGGGTGGGAGAGCTGGGGTATTTCTCCACCAGCTCCCACCCTCTGCTGCCCAGACCTGACCAGCCCCAACTCTTGCATTTTGGTCTTTCAACAAATCTGTGCACGTGCCGGGGGCTGGTTTATCCACCAGGCACCAAAAGGACAGCACATCAGGCCTGCCGGCAATGAGAACATCTGGGGGAAAGAAAATATAAACACAGGCCATTCGCGGTGGCTCACGCCTGTCGTCCCAGCACTCTTGGGAGGCCGAGGTGGGAGGATCGCTCGAGGTCAGGAGTTCGAGACCAGCCTGAGCAAGAGCGAGACCCCGTCTCTACTAAAAAAAATAGAAATTAATTGGCCAACTAAAAACAGATAGAAAAAATTAGCCGGGCATGGTGGCGCACGCCTGTGGCCCCAGCTACTCGGGAGGCTGAGGCAGGAGGATCGCTTGAGCCAGGAGTTGGAGGTTGCTGTGAGCGAGGCTGACGCCACGGCACTCTAGCCCGGGCAGCAGAGTGAGACTGTGTCTCAAAAACAAACAAACAAACAAAAAGAAAATATAAATACACGTGCATGCACACACACACACGCACACGCACACACGCACGCACACGCACACACGCACACGCACGCACACGCACACACACACGCACACGCACACACAGAGGCTCCAAAACCCGTATAGCATCAAGCAGCATCCAGAAGAGTAAGAAAACAAACACCCTTAACTGTGAAACAGTATTCATAATTATTTTATTAAACACAATTTGCAGAAACTTTGTTCTCATTTATCAAGAATTTCTGACTGCTAAGGAAGAGTGATAGCCAATGGGGAATTAAATGGGCCACGTGTAGGGAGATAGAGGCAGCAGGAAAACCTGTCAAAAAGGTTTATTAAAAATAATAACAGCCTGGGCACGGCGGCTCACGCCTGTAATTCTAGCACTCTGGGAGGCCGAGGCAGGCAGATCGCTCAAGATCAGGAGTTTGAGACCAGCCTGAGCAAGAGCGAGACCCCGTCTCTACTATAAATAGAAAGAAATTAATTGGCCAACTGATATATATATAAAAATTAGCCGGGCATGGTGGTGCATGCCTGTAGTCCCAGCTACTCGGGAGGCTGGGGCAGGAGGATCGCTTGAGCCCAGGAGTTGGAGGCTGCTGTGAGCGAGGCTGACGCCACGGCACTCACTCTAGCCTGGGCAACAAAGCGAGACTCTGTCTCAAAAAAAAAAAAAAGAAAAGAAAAGGGAAAAAAAAGGGCAGCAAAAAGAGATGGGATCAGAAATCTCCTTAGATCACGGAGGCAATCTGGGTTTTACCCGGCAAGGGCTGAGCGGTCACGGAAGTGTGCCCATAATCCGATTTCCGTGTGAAGTCCACTCCAGGCGCTATACGGAGAATGGGACATGAGAGCGAGGCGGGTTATATTCTTTTTCAAGATGAACACGGCAGAATCTCCCGCCCCATATCCACTGCACGCGGCCACCCGGACATGCCTCCTGTGAAAAGAGGTGGGACCCTGTGTCTCCTCCCCTTGAAGCTGGTGCCAGAAGTGACACAGCGTGACACCGGAGACCGGGTCAGAAAAGGCAACGCAGGTTCTGCCTTGAAGCTCTGGGTGGCCATTTCACAGGTCTGACTCCCCTGAGGCCGCCATGCTGGGAGGAAACTCGGGCCACCTGGGGATGCCCCGTAGGTGCCCTGGCCCACGTACCTGGTCCCCAGCCCGGCGGAGGTCCCAGCCAGCAACTGGCATCCGTCGCAAGACCTGTGAGTGAAGATGCCTCCAGATGATCCAAGCCCCCCCCCATATTTTTTTTTTTTTTGAGACAGAGTCTCGCTCTGTTGCCCAGGCTAGAGTGAGTGCCGTGGCGTCAGCCTCGCTCACAGCAACCTCAGACTCCTGGGCTCAAGCAATCCTCCTGCCTCAGCCTCCCCAGTAGCTGGGACTACAGGCACGTGCCACCATGCCCGGCAGATTTTTTCTATATATATTTTTAGTTGGCCAATTAGTTTCTTTCTATTTTTAGTAGAGGCAGGGTCTCGCTCAGGCTGGTTTTGAACTCCTGACCTTGAGCAATCCACCCGCCTTTGCCTCCCAGAGTGCTATGATTATGGGCGGGTGTGAGCCACCGTGCCTGGCCCACCCCCCCATTTTTGAGTCACCCCTAGCCTTGCAGTCTTCCCAGCTGAGGGACAGAGCCAAGCAATGCCAGCTCCGCCCTGCCCAAACTCCCGCCCCACAGCATGTGTGAGCATCATAAAAATGCTGTTTGACACCACCAAGTTTGGGGATAGTTTGTCAAACAGTAGCAGTGAACTTGAACTTGGGGAGGGGTGTGAGGATTGGGTGGGGGAGGCAGAGGCAAGAATGACATCAGCTGGGCAAGGGGGCTCACGCCTGTAGTCCTAGCACTCGGGGAGGCCGAGGCGGGAGGATCGATGGAGGCCAGCAGTTAAGATACCAAACTGAGCAAGAGTGAGACCCCGTCTCTACTGAAAATAGAAAAAGTCAGCCGGGCATGGTGGCGCATGCCTGTAGTCCCAGCTACTCGGGAGGGAGGCTGAGGCAGGAGGATCGCTTGAGCCCAGGAGCTTGAGGCTGCTGTTGAGATGACTCTACTGCACTCTAGCTGGGGCAACAGAGTGAGACTCTGTCTCCTCCAAAACTTTTTTTGAAATTTAAAAATTGTTTAGGCCAGGTGCGGAGGCTCATGTCTGTAATCCCAGCACTCTGGGAGGCTGAGGTGGGAGGATCGCTCAAGGTCAAGACTTCAAAACCAGCCTGAGCAAGAGTGAGACCTCCGTCTCTACTAAAAATAGAAAGACATTAATTGACCAACTAAAAATGCATATAGAAAAAATAAGCCGGGCGTGGTGGCACATGCCTGTAGTCCCAGCTACCAGGGAGGCTGAGGCAGGAGGATCGCTTGAGGCCAGGAGTTGGAGGTTGCTGTGAGCTAGACTGACTCCATGGCACTCTAGCCTGGGTGACAGAGCGAGTCTCTGTCTCAAATAAGTAAATAAATAAATAAAAAGTTTTTAAAAACAGAATGACACCAAAGAAACCAAGGAAGGGGAGCGTCATCGACAGGAACGCGGCAGGGGGCGGAGAAGTGGGGCGCGGGGGGCGGAGAAGTGGGGCGCGCCGCGCGCTGTGCAGGTGACCCCGAGAGAAGTCCCGGACGCTGTCGCCGAGGGCGGGCGGGTGCGAGGGAAGACAGGGTCGGGCCTGCGCCGCGACCGCAGCAGCCGGAGCGCAGGGGCGCCGCCCGGAGCCCCCCACCTCTCGTCCCCGCCCCAGGCGACTACATATCCCAGCATCGCCTGCTCGGGCCGCGGGAAGGGAAGGGGAGAAAAAAAAAAAAAAAAAGTTTGGGCCAAGCATTCCGGGAATGCGCTTCCTGCTGGCGCGGGGCGGGCGGGGCGCGCGGGGCGGCGCGGGGCGGCGCGGCCGGAGCCCGGGGGCGCACTCGGCCCGGCCGGGGCCCCAGCATGGCCGAGCCGCTGCTCAGGAAGACCTTCTCCCGCCTGCGGGGCCGCGAGAAACTTCCCCGGAAAAAGTCGGACGCGAAGGAGCGCGGTGAGCGCGGGCCGCCAGGGGAAGAGGGGCCGAGCCCCGCCCGGCCCGGACGGGGATGTCCCGGGGCGCCGGGAGGGACGGCGGCGGGGCGATCGGGGCAGCCCCGCGAAGCCCCCCGCGGCTCAGGACGGCTGGCGCCGGGGCGCGGAGGCCGCGGCCGGGAGGGAGGGGCGCGGACCGTTATGTGCGCCGGCCGCCGGGGATGCCAGCGCCGCGGGCTCCTCGGGAGGCCCGGGAGGGGGCCTCGCCCCTACAGGAAATGGGGCCACGACAGAGCGCCTGGAGGCTGGAGGGGAGGAGGGGCTGGGAGGCCGGGGCACTGGGGCCCAGTCCGGCCGCGCAGGGGGTGCGGGGAGCCCGGGACGCGCGCGGGCCGGGACGTGGGGGGCGCACTCCCGCCGAGGAGACACGGGGCGGCGCATCAACCGTAGTAGCCGCCCCCGCCCCCGTCACCCCCCCCTCCATAACCAGTGGCGGCAGCTGCGTTTGCCTGAGACAGCTCCAGGAAACTGTCCCCTTGATACACACAGACGGGGAAACCGAGGCACGGAGCAGTTGGGTAATGTGCCCCGTGGCCAGTGAAGTGATTGAAACAGCTCTTTTGAGTATCCTGTCAATAGAGACCGCATTCCCTTTCCCCGGCCCCTGGACGGGGTCCTGGGGCGTGGACATCGGAGGGGACCTGAGCAGGGGTCAGCAGGCTGGCAAGATGAGATCCTAGCGAAACCGGGAGCTGCTGCGTGGGATAGGGGGTTCCGGGAAGAAAGGAGTTAAAGGAGGGAGGCCAGACCACTCCGGGACCCGGCCACTCCCTCCCCAGGCCTTCCCAAAGATTCCCAAGGTCCCCAGGGCGGGAGAGGGGACAAGGATGCCCACAACACAAACACACACAGGAAACAGCCCGGAGTGTGGGAGAGGAGGGAGGCCAGAGCGAAGGGAAGGCCCAGAGGCATTGACCATGGGGGTGTGGCTTGCACGGGGACAGGGCCCATGCAGTTTGGAAGACAGGCACGGGGGAGCAGAAGGGGTGGGAGACTGCGGGTGACATGCCGCGGGAGAGAGAGA
Organism: Microcebus murinus; assembly: GCF_040939455.1. Classification (NCBI taxonomy): domain Eukaryota; kingdom Metazoa; phylum Chordata; class Mammalia; order Primates; family Cheirogaleidae; genus Microcebus; species Microcebus murinus. The sequence continues at coordinate 2,274,294 of NC_134107.1, read as the reverse complement.
ACCCAGCGCCTGTGTCCTGAGCCAGCCGGCGACCCCCGGCGACCGTGTGTGCTTGACCCGGAGGCTCTCTGAGGCCGCCCTGCAGCGGGGCACCCCGGCTGCTGACCCCAGGGCCACACGGAGCTCGGGGAGGGAAGCAGCCCGCCCCCTGCCAGGGTTAAGGAGAAAGGCTGGGGAAGTGGAGACTGAATTCAGTGCCTGAGGGCCTCTTAGGAAACCCCACGTGGACCCCCCTGAGGCTGGAGGGACAGAGTCCCCCTTGGGGTGCCAGGGATGGAGAGGGGGTGGGCTCTAAGCTGGCCTGTGGCCGCCCACTCCAATCTACACGGCAGGCCTTCAGGGACAGTGACTTATCGCGGCATCCTGCCTGCCATCGCTGGAGTGGGGCTGTTCTGGGGACGTTGGGGGAGGGGCCGGGCGTCACACCCCCTGCTCTCCACCAGGTCGCCCAGCCCAGCGCCCAGAGCCCAGCCCGCCAGAGCCGGCGCCCCAGGCTCCCGAAGGGCCCCAGGCTGGAGCGGAGGGGCCCCCCAGCCCTGAGGCCTCCCGGAGCCCTGCCCGGGGTGCCTACCTGCAGAGCCTGGAGCCCAGCAGCCGCCGATGGGTGCTGGGTGGGGCCAAGCCACCTGAGGAGGCCTCTCTGGGGCCTGGGGCTCCCGGCAGTGGGGAGCCCGCCGGTGAGATCTGGTACAACCCCATCCCTGAAGAAGACCCCAGACCCTCTGCACCTGAGCCCCCAGGCCCGCAGCCAGGCTCTGCTGAGCAGGAAGGCCCGGCTCCCCAAGGTAAGCCCAAGCCTCACACCCCCTCCCCCCAGGTGAGCACTAGCCTCACACCCCCTCCCCCCAGGTGAGCACAAGCCTCACACCCCCTCCCCCCAGGTGACCACAAGCCTCACACCCCCTCCCCCCAGGTGAACCCAAGCCTCACACCCCCTCCCCCCAGGTGAACCCAAGCCTCACACCCCCTCCCCCCAGGTGAGCACAAGCCTCACACCCCCTCCCCCCAGGTGAGCATAAGCCTCACACCCCCTCCCCCCAGGTGACCACAAGCCTCACACCCCCTCCCCCCAGGTGACCATAAGCTTCACACCCCCTCCCCCCAGGTGAGCACTAGCCTCACACCCCCTCCCCCCAGGTGAGCACAAGCCTCACACCCCTTCCCCCCAGGTGAGCACTAGCCTCACACCCCCTCCCCCCAGGTGAGCACTAGCCTCACACCCCCTCCCCCCAGGTGAGCATAAGCCTCACACCCCCTCCCCCCAGGTGAGCATAAGCCTCACACCCCCTCCCCCCAGGTGAGCACTAGCCTCACACCCCCTCCCCCCAGGTGAGCATAAGCCTCACACCCCCTCCCCCCAGGTGAGCATAAGCCTCACACCCCCTCCCCCAGGTGAGCCCTAGCCTCACACCCCCTCCCCCCAGGTGAGCACTAGCCTCACACCCCCTCCCCCCAGGTGAGCACTAGCCTCACACCCCCTCCCCCCAGGTGAGCACAAGCCTCACACCCCCTCCCCCCAGGTGAGCACTAGCCTCACACCCCCTCCCCCCAGGTGAGCACAAGCCTCACACCCCCTCCCCCCAGGTGAGCACTAGCCTCACACCCCCTCCCCCCAGGTGAGCCCAAGCCTCACACCCCCTCCCCCCAGGTGAGCCCAAGCCTCACACCCCCTCCCCCCAGGGGAGCCCAAGCCTCACACCCCCTCCCCCCAGGTGAGCACAAGCCTCACACCCCCTCCCCCCAGGGGAGCCCAAGCCTCACACCCCCTCCTCCCAGGTGAGCACTAGCCTCACACCCCCTCCCCCCAGGTGAGCACTAGCCTCACACCCCCTCCCCCCAGGTGAGCACTAGCCTCACCCCTGCCCCCAGCCCAAGTTCCTGGACGCTGAGTTCCCTCTCCCGCCAGGCGCGGCCCCCGCCAGCCCCGCCAGCAAAGCCGCGCGCACCAAGTCCCCGGGCCCGGCCCGGCGCCTCTCCATGAAGATGAAGAAGCTGCCCGAGCTGCGGCGCCGCCTGAGCCTGCGCGGCCCCCGGGCTGGCCGCGAGCGGGACCGGGCCGCCCCCGCCGGCTCCGTCATCAGCCGGTACCACCTGGACAGCAGCGTGGGGGGCCCGGGGCGCGCGGCCGCGCCCGGGGGCGCCCGGAGCCCGAGGACCGGTTACCTCAGCGACGGGGACTCCCCGGAGCGCCCTGCAGGGCCCCCGTCGCCCACCGCCTTCCGGCCCTACGAGGTGGGCGCGGCCGCCCGGGCGCCCCCGGCCGCGCTGTGGGGCCGCCTCAGCCTGCACCTGTACGGGCTGGGCGGGCTGCGGCCGGCGCCCGGGGCCTCGGCGCGAGACCTCTGCTGCCTGCTGCAGGTGGACGGCGTGGCGCGGGCCCGCACCGGGCCGCTGCGAGGGGGCCCGGACTTCCTGCGGCTGGACCACACCTTCCACCTGGAGCTGGAGGCCGCCCGGCTGCTGCGGGCCCTGGTGCTGGCGTGGGGCCCCGGCGCGAGGCGGCACCGGCCCTGGGCCCAGGGCACCGTGCTGCTGCCCGCGGTCTTCCGAGGTGGGGCGCGAGGTGCGGGGGCGGCGGGGCAGGGCCCGGCTCTGGGAGGGGGTGTGGCTTGGATGGGGGGGCGCCAGGGTACAGGAACCCCAGGGACAGACCTGGCTCAGGCCCGCCTGTGTCCGCAGGGTGCCAGGCCCAGCAGCTGGCGGTGCGCCTGGAGCCCCAGGGGCTGCTGTATGCCAAGCTGACCCTTTCGGAGCAGCGGGAAGCACCTGCCACAGCCGAGCCCCGAGTCTTCGGGCTGCCCCTGCCGCAGCTGGTGGAGCGGGAGCGGCCCCCGGGCCAGGTGCCCCTCATCATCCAGAAGTGCGTTGGCCAGATCGAGCGCAGGGGGCTTCGGGTGAGCCCCCGCCGCGCCCCGCCCCACTGGGCCCCCAGACCCCAGGTCCACTCTCCGTGACCCCCCAGTGTGCGGGCACTGGACCCCTCCCCAAGCACGAGCCACTCCTAGCTCCAGCCTCAGCCCAGACAGAGAGGCAGGAGGCTCCCCCAGACTGCAGCACCCCGCCCAGAACCCAGGGCTCAGCCAACCCTTTAATGACAAGATTCAGGCCCTCCTGAGACCCAGGGTCTGGTGGGGAAAAGACGGGCCTCATAACTCACAGATGTAAAACTGCCACTGGGACGTGAGTTAAGAAGGGGAGGTCACCTGGGGTCTGGGAGCGCTTGCAGCAAAACCTGACCTGGTTGGGGTAGTCAGGGAAGGCTTCCCGGAGGAGGAGGAGTCAGGGGTTTCCCACGCCAGAGGAGGCGGGAGCCAGGACGAGGGATCCAAGCAGAGGGTTTACAAGGTTAGGTTGTCCAGGCGGCCAGGTAGGGGCCCCGGTGACAGGTTTGTCAGAGGAGCAGGGAGGCAGCCAGCAAGGCTGCATAGCCAGTCCCCAAACTCTCAGAACACAGTGTCCACTGCCACCCTGGCCAAGACCTCCAGCCCCCCTGTCCACTGGTCCTGAGTCAGTCTGTGGCCCCGGCCAGAAGACACCCTCTCTCTGTTCCCCCCGCCAGGTGGTGGGGCTGTACCGTCTGTGTGGCTCCGCAGCAGTCAAGAAAGAGCTCCGGGACGCCTTTGAGCGGGACAGCGCGGCCGTCTGCCTCTCTGAGGACCTGTACCCCGACATCAACGTCATCACCGGTTAGCGTGGCCCCCCCTCCCCTGCCTGCTCTCCCCCATCCAGCTCCCTTCCAGGCCGGCCCTGTGGTCCCTCTGGGACTGCGCCCCTCCTGTCCGACCCTGCTTTCGCCATCCTGCACCTCTCTGCCTCCTCCCCCCCCAACCTCCGCTTCCTGTCCCCAGCTGGCCCCTCTGGCCCCAGAAGCCAGGGGCTCCCTGACCAGAGGGAGCTGTGTGTCCGCAGGCATCCTCAAGGATTACCTGCGGGAGCTGCCCACCCCGCTCATCACGCAGCCCCTCTACCAGGTGGTGCTGGAGGCCATGGCCCAAAGGCCCCCGAGCAGGGCTCCGCCCAGCCCCGAGGGCACCCGAGGGCTCCTCAGCTGTCTGCCCGATGTGGAGAGGGTGAGTTGGGCCTGGTGGGAGCAGCGGGACACGGAGCGGGCTGATGACACCCATACAGTGCTTCGCCCGTGCCTGGGCCTTCGGCGGGCATGAGCTTGCAGCAGCGGCGGCAGCAGCAGCGTACCCCTGTGCAGCAGCTGCTGTGGGTATTCCATGTCACAGATTTGGAAACTGAGGCCCGAAGCAGTGGAGTGGGTTGCCCAAGGTCACACAGCCAGCACGTGTCCAAAATGCACCCTGAATGTAGGTCTGTCAGCCTCCCACAAGGGGGGTCCCTGGCCGTGGGGTCCCGGGCAGGTCTCATCCTTCTCCGCGTCTCAGTGCCTTCATCCCTGCCGCGGGGTTTGTGCCAGCCCTACCTAACTCTCAGAGGCGTGGGCGGGCTCAAGTCCAAGCTCTGCCATCCCAAAGCCTAGTTGGCGACGGCCTGTCTCCCCTGCAGCAAAATGGGAGCACAATATTAATACCTAATGACTGACAGCCTGAGCCCGATTACAGTTATGAGATTTTTTTTTTTGAGACAGAGTCTCGCTCTATTGCCCAGGCTAGAGTGAGTGCCGTGGCGTCAGCCTAGCTCACAGCAACCTCAGACTCCTGGGCTCAAGCGATCCTCCTGCCTCAGCCTCCCGAGTAGCTGGGACTACAGGCATGCACCACCATGCCCGGCTGATTTTTTATATATATATCAGTTGGCCAATTAATTTCTTTCTATTTATAGTAGAGACGGGGTCTCGCTCTTGCTCAGGCTGGTCTCGAACTCCTGACCTCGAGCGACCCTCCCGCCTCGGCCTCCCAGAGTGCCGGATGACAGGCGTGAGCCGCCGCGCCCCGGCCAGTGATGAGACCTCGAACCTCGGTTTCCCCACTCCCAGCTGCCTCAGCCTCCCACAGGGGCCTCCCTTTGTCCTTCTCGTGCCCTCCCCCCAGGCCACGCTGACGCTTCTCCTGGACCACCTGCGCCTCGTCTCTTCCTTCCACGCCCACAACCGCATGACCCCGCAGAACCTGGCCGTGTGCTTCGGGCCGGTGCTGCTGCCGGCGCGCCAGGCGCCCGCACGGCCCCGCGCCCGCGGCTCTGGCCCGGGCCTCGCCAGCGCGGTGGACTTCAAGCGCCACATCGAGGTGCTGCACTACCTGCTGCAGTCTTGGCCGGGTGAGCCCGCCCCCAGGCCCGCGGCGCCAATGGGAGCCAGGCCGCGGCAACGACGCCGCCTACGGGGCCCAATCAGAGTCTCCAGACTGAGGCAGGCCACGCCCCCTCGGCAGGGTCCACCCCTGGTTGCCTGAGCAACCAGTTCAGCTTCCTTCAATCCATCTTTTTTTTTTTGTGAGTGCCATGGCGTCAGCCTCGCTCACAGCAACCTCAGACTCCTGGGCTCAAGCGATCCTCCGGCCTCAGCCTCCCGAGTAGCTGGGACTACAGGTGTGCGCCACCACGCCCGGCTGATTTTTTTTTTGTACATATATTTTTAGTTGGTCAATTAATTTCTTTCTATTTTTAGTAGAGATGGGGGTCTCGCTCAGGCTGGTTTCGAACTCCGGACCTCGAGCGATCCGCCCGCCTCGGCCCCCCAGAGTGCTGGGATGACAGGTCCAATCCATCTTTGATGCGGTCAGAGGCCCTGCCTCTTGACATGCCAATCAGAGGCCCGGTTGCCTAAGCAACCAGCTCTAGCTCCGCCAATGAAATCCTAATCCGGTCGAAGGCTTTGCCTTTCCACAGGCCAATCAGGGGCCCGGTTACCTTAAGCAGCCAATCAGAGGTCGGTTGCCGCCGCGCGTGACCCACCCTCTCTCCCCGTAGATCCCCGCCGGCCGCCGGAAGCTCCGGACGTGGCGCCGTACTTGCGGCCCAAACGCCAGCCGCCGCTGCACTTGCCGCTGGCGAGCCCCGAAGTGGTGACTCGGCCCCGCGGCCGGGGAGGCCCCGAGAGCCCCCCGAGCAACCGCTACGCCGGCGACTGGAGCGTTTGCGGGCGGGACTTCCTGCCCTGTGGGCGGGACTTCCTCTCCGGGCCCGATTACGACCACGTGACGGGCAGCGACAGCGAGGACGACGACGACGACGAGGAGGAGGAGGCGGGCGGGCCGAGGGGCGCCGCTGACTTCGAAGACGACTTCGATGCGCCCTTCAACCCGCACCTGAACCTCAAAGACTTTGACGCCCTCATCCTGGACCTGGAGCGAGAGCTCTCCAAGCAGATCAACGTGTGCCTCTGAGCCAACCCGGCCGGGCTCCTGGTTGCTAAGGCGGTGCCCTAACAACCGAGGAGGACCAGACCTGCTTGCCCAGGCCGAGCGCCTGGTTGCCAGGGAGTTGTCAAGGGACCAGTCTCCCTTTGCCGGGCATCGTTCCCAGTTGCCGGCGCCCAGTACTGCGGACCTTAGGGACCAGCGGTTGTGGCCATCTTTCCCGAGCACCAAGGGCTTCTCCTTTTGTGGCCAAAAGGCAGTTCTCCCGCTTGCTAGGCTGGCCTCTCTCTTGCCTCCCCTTGGCTGGGGAAACACCGGTTACTGTGAGCATCGCCCTGGGGTGGTGAGACACCCCTAGTCAGTCCTCTTGCTGCTGCCAACCAAATCAGTATTAGCTTTGAGCACTGCACTCTGTTTCTCCCTTGGAGGACCCAGGGGCCATCGTGAGGTGCTGTTTTGCAGGGGGCAGCCCCTATCCTGGGCTCAGCTGGATAGGGGCCGCCGGGGGCTTACAGAGAGATAGCTGGTTTCCCCACCCCCTTTTCCAGGGAAGACCCCATGATTGGCCTCCAGCCAGCAAATGGAGGTAACAGAGTCTGCCCCTTTCCCTCCCCAACTTCCCTTCCCCTACCCCTGAAAAAAATTTGAGCACTTAACCCCTCCCTTTTGGAGGGGCCCCACCTGAAGCGTCAGGCTCGGGGCACTTTGGTACGGAACATATTTATTGCCTCCGTGCATGTGTGTGTCTGTGTGTGAGGATGAGTGTGCATGGACACGCCTGGAGCAGGCGTGGGGGGCTCTTTCAGGGACCAGAGAGGGGGAAGAGTTCACAGCGCCCAGTCACCCTGAAATGCCCAGTAATGGTGCCGCAGTGGGCTCCAGAGTTCCAGTGGGAGAGTAGGGTCCCCTCCTTTCTCTCTCTTCTTTCCCTCACCTCCATCTTTGTGGACAATAAATCAATATGCACAGGTTGTGGGACTGAGTACTTGGGCCCACACGGGCCAGAGTGGTTTATTCAGTCTTTTAAGGGAGGAGTGGAGAAAGGGCACCATTAGACACAGGGAGAAAAAGGCGCAAGGGCTCTCCAGGGATGCCAGGGAGCCTCTGAGCTTTGGTCCCTCCCCTCCTCAGAGAGGACGGTGGAGTCACCGGGCCTCAAGGGATAGCCCCAGGGCAGGCAAAGATGAGACTCCAAACCAGCTAGGTACAGTCCAGGGGTAGGAAAGGAGCCAAGCGCACTGGCCCACAAGGTCCTACACGGCAATGGAGCCATCGCGGAAGTCCGTCCTCCCAATGAGGATGTTGACCACGACCGGGTGGCCTTCTCGGCACTGCTGCTGGGCATCATGCAGCACCTTGACCACCTGATCCTCATTCTCCCGTGAGAGCAGCAAGCCCCGGGCTCCCAGCCCCATGGCTGCCTTGTGATAATCTAAAAGGAGAGATTAAGTCAGAAGGGGACAGGGACCCAGGCCACCATGCTGCCAGCCCTGAAGAAGAACACAAGCCTGGCTGGGCTGAGGCAGATTCCCAGACCCTCCACCCTGCGGAGGCTCCTCACCCGTGTAGGCCAGGCTACAGGCCACATTGCTGCCCAGAGAGGGCACCTGCTCCCGGGAAATCTGAGTCCAGCCCGCATCATTCCCTATCAAGGCCACCACTGGGATCTGCAGGAAGAAGATGACACCAAGCTGCAGCTTTCAGCCCTGAGGGGTGGCCAGCCAGAGGACAGAGACAGGGACAGGGCCCCTGCCAGACATAGGTGGCTCCCTCCGCACCTCAGCCCACCCCTGACAACATCTCTCCCAGAACCCCAAGCTCTGAGCTTCCCTTTGGGCGGCCCGGTCACCTTGTGTCTGACGAACGTGTCAAACTCGATGAGGCTGTAGCCAAAGGCTCCGTCCCCAAATAGGCACCAGACCTAGAAGGGGTGGTGGGGGACCCGGGATGGTTAGGGTGGCTCATGACCCAGAACGCACGCAGCACGTCTCCCACCTCCAGCGCCTCACCTCAGCATCTGGCCGGCACAGCTTGGCCCCGAGTGCAAATCCCGCACCAACTCCCAGGGTCCCAAAGGCCCCTAGGAGAAAGAAGCAAGAGTGGTGGGCATGAAAGGGTCGGGGAAGCGCAAGCGGCCCCAGGCCTGGGCCCCTCCTCACCAGGATCGAGCCAGCGCAGGGGGCCGCGTGGCTGGACCAGGTGGGCGGCGGAGCCCACGAAGTCCCCGCCGTCCACCACCAGAATCGCGTTGTCGGGCAGGGTGTCCTCCACCAGCTGCAGCACCCGCACTGGGTTCAGGTGCTGGGCCACGGGCATCGCGGCCTTCTCCCTGCAGTGGGGCAGCGGGGGTCAGCAGGGTCGCCAGGGCGGGCAGCGGAGCCTGCGGGGAACCCCCCTCCCACACCCATCCCCGGCCCCCACCGAAAGGTCTGCTCCTTCTGCCGGTCGGCTTCCCGCAGCTCCTCCACCCAGTCTGGGGCCCACGTGTGGCCCTGAAGGCCTTCCGCCAGCTTCAGCACGAAGGAGCCCACGTCCCCTGGAGAAGGGAGAGGGCACAGCTGTGGGAGGTGGCTTCGTCCTGCCCTTGCAGCACCAGGGGCCCAACGACAGCAGGACACCAACAGCCGCGTCCAAGCAGGAGGCCCAGAAGCAGGCCAGGGCTGATTCGAGAACAAGACGGGTGAAACGCAGCCCAGAACCCGCCAGGAAAATGCTAGAGGCCGGGCAAGGCCCGAGAAACAAGGCTTAGGGTGCACAAAACAGGTTATCACACAGCCGAGCTGGTCTCATCACCTCCCTCTTCCCCACACCCCAGATCACAAAGTCCTGTCAACCCTGCCTCTGGAACACACTGATAAAAAATAGCTGCATCTCCTAACACTGTGGGAGGCCGAGGCAGGTGGATCACTCGAGGTCAGGAGCTCGAAACCAGCCTGAGCAAGAGCGAGACCCTGTCTCTACTAAAAATAGGAAGAAATTGGCTGGACAACGAAAAATATATAGAAAAAATGAGCCGGGCATGGTGGCGCATGCCTGTAGTCCCAGCTACTCGGGAGGCTGAGGCAGGAGGATCACTTGAGCCCAGGAGTTTGAGGTTGCTGTGAGCGAGGCTGACGCCACGGCACTCACTCTAGCCTGGGCAACAGAGTGAGACTCTGTCTCAAATAAGTAAGTAAGTAAATAAATAAATAAGAAGTTTTTTAAAGAAAGAATGACATCAAAGAAACCCAGACATCTCTCAAACCCAGACACACGGAAGCCCCCAGCGAGCATTACTGGAGTGAATGAATAAACAGCCTGGCGACACACTTTTCGCCATCCTCGTTTTTGAAGCAATCAAACAGAGGCCCCGAGAAGTGGAGCTTCTCTCATCACTTCTGTCCTGGCCACTTTTAACAGCCCCCCCTGGCCTCCGCCCGGCCCCCTCCAGCCTGCCGCCCGCCAGGTGCCGGGCGAGGACCTGTGCACACATAAAGGGGACGGTGCCACTTCTCTGCTTAACGCCAGAGCGCCCCGTCGCCTGCACTGCCAGCCAGAGTCAGCATGCCTAGAACGGCGGCCCAGGTGGGTGACGGCAAGATGGCAGAAGGCTCAGCGCCAAGGAGGGAGCTCTCTGTCCCGGGCAGCGGGCAGGAGGGAACGTGATCACATGCACGTTTCCAAGCCCCCCGCTCTGCCACCTCACCGTCTGTCCTGCAGACGCGCCCAGCCGTCTGAGAGCCGACTATGTGTCTGGCTGACTGGCTGCCACCAGCTGGGGCAAGGTGTGGGTCTCAATCACCCGGCTGAAGCCAGCTGCAGCAGAGGACAGGGCACGTGTGTCGGGGGCAGGCACCGGGGGGCTCACCCTGCACGACCTCCTCGGGCTTCCAGAAGACGTCCGAGTTGAGCAACATCTCTTTGCGGTTGCGATTGACGATGAGGACCTTGCTTCTGCGGTTGAGGACACGGCCGTAGGATAGGCGGAAGTCACACACAGCCCCTGGGGCGGGAGACAGAGGGCCCATGTCCTGAGGACGGCCCTCACCTTATACTCGATCCGCTGTAGTGGACCGAATGCGAGAGGGTCCCCGTTCCTCACCTCTCCCTGCACCCAGCAGTCTGCAATGACTTGCAGCTGCCCACCCCTTGAATGTGGGCCGGCCTCGTGGCATGCTCTGGCCAACAGAATGTGGCAGAGGGGGCGGGGTGCCATTCCTGAGACGCGGCTTGGAGAAGCCACATGCCTTCCACTCTCCTCCTCTTGAATAACTGTGCTCCCCCAGCCCGCCTTCTCATCTGCCACCAAGCGAGCCAGCCTAGGTTAGCCCGCTGGAGGCTGAGAGACATGGCGGGGCGTGGGGGCAGGAGGGCGGAACGCAGTTACCCGAGCCGAGGCCGTCCCAGACCAGCGACAGAGCCTGCCAGCCCTGAAATGGACGAGCGAGCCCAGCCCGGATCTGCACCGGGGACCGCCAGCTGCCTCTCCCCGCCTACCCAGGTGGAGACTCATGAATGAGCCAGGCGAAACCAGAACCACTGCCCGACCTGTAGCTAGGGCTTGAGAAACCAGAAACGCATTTTAAGCCACTGAGTTTGGGGATGGCTATTACGGCAACAGCTAACTGCTACACCTCATATGCGCCTGGAGGGGCTCAAAGCGCTGTGTGTGAAAAGGGGTGTCGAGCACAGTAGGTGTGCGCTACATGCTCATCCTGTGCCTGGAGCTGGGCCTCAGGGCGAGGGGTGCCTGGAGGAAAGGAGGGGAGGACGCTGAGGCCCACCTGCCAGGACAATGACATCCGCCTTCCTCAGGGCGGCGCTGCGGTTCTGCCGGATGTGGAGGGGGTGGTTGCGGCCCAGCAGGCCCCGTGCCATCCCCCCCAGGAAGCAGGGGACGCCCAGGGTCTCCACGGCAGTCCTGGGGGTCCAGACAGAGCAGAGGTAAGCGGTGACCAAGGGCCTGGCCCCTCCCCGCAGGGCACCAGAGGACTCGGGACACGACAGCAAGGACGGGGCTGGGGCTGCTCACTGAAGCGTGCAGGCAGGTGTTGGGGGCAGCAGGGCCTGGCTTCCCAGCACCATGAGTGGCCTCTTGGCTCGGCTCAAGATCTCCACACAGCGCTGAACCTGGGGCGAGAGGTGGGGGCTCCAAAGCTGTCCTTGAGTCGCCGACAGCCCCACGATCAAGGCCACAGTGCTGATTCAGGGACAGGGTCGGGGGCCCAGGAAGAGAGGTGACTCACCTGCTGGGGGGAGGCCTGGGGGATGTCCAGGGGCAGAGGTCCCTCGGGCTGAGGCTCCCACGCCCCCGCAAAGACTTGGGCCAGGTGATTCCGTAAGTACCTGAAAGGCGGGAAGGCCGGGGCCAAGGAACCGGGATTAATTCCAGGGATTCCACGTGCTACAGAAGGCGAGGGGCTGGGCAAGGAGCCAGATGGAGACAGGGGTGGACAAGCGACAGCCTAGAAACAGACCCCCAGTGGCCGAGTCTCCCGCTGCTGCCTTCCCTCGGTAGTTTCTGGGGACCACCTGAACCCGACATAGCCCCCCGGGGACAAGTAACACAGGCCTGGAGTGCCAGGACCAGGGACACGGCTGTGGGTCAGACCGACGTGCACTTAGGTCCTGGCCCTGCCACTTCCTAGCTGTGTGACTTTGGGCAGGTGACTTCACCTTTTGGAGCTTCCTCGTCTGTAAAATGTAAAAAAAAAAAAACCAGAACTTCCCTCTCAAAGTCCAAGGATCTATCCACTGAGGCTGTAAGGCTCTTTGCAAAACATCTGACTCGCAGGGGTTATTCACATGGTCCTCTCCTGCTTGGGACTTTGCCTGCTCTCTCCTTACTCGCCGGGCCCCGGGGCGCCAACTTTCCTTAGGGCCCTGTGCAGCTCCAAAGACACAAAGATGTTAACCAGGCCTGCCCAGGTCCCGTCCTCAAGGAACACTCGTTCCAGCCAAAGACAGACGCGTGGGCACTGGCAGGAGCCCGGCAGTCGGAACTCAGAGCCAGAAGCCTCTGCTCCCTCTGTTAAGGAGAGGCCGAGGTTGCAGAGAAAGAGAAGAGGCGGAGGATGGATCCGCGGGCAACCCCGACATTTACCGAGAGGCCAGGAAGAGCCAGCTTGAGAGGGGCAGCCCGAGGGAAAGGGAGGAACACAAGGGGACAGGTGCATCTGGAACGAGGCCACTGAACAAAATCACTACTGCCGGAGCCAGACCTCACACTCTTCCCACGCGCCCAGAGCACAGGAACCTGACTGTCCTGTCCGTCGAGGTTGCCCCATGCCTGTCCCGATACCTGGCGCGTAGCTGGCACTCGCTAAACATTTGGAACGGGAGGGGCAAGAACAGGCAAAGGGAAGGGGCAAAGGGGAAGGGGAGGAAGGGGAGGGAGAGGGAGAGGAAGGAGAGGTGGAGGAGGGGTAGGATGGCTGCTCTAGGCCTCTCCCCTCTGCTCACCTGCTGCCTTCACAAGGGCCACCTTGCTTTTCCAACCCACCAAGGTCATTCCTGCCTCAGGACCTTTGCACATGCTGTCCCCTCTACGTGGAACCCCCGGGGATGACTCCTCCCAGTCACGTGCAAATCAAAGGAGGATGGAGAGACGGAGGAGGCCGCAGGAGAGAGCAGGGGGTGGAGAGGGCATGCTGGGGCTGGGGCTATTCACCAGGAGGTCCCTCGAGCAATGAGGCCCTTGGCCGGCTTAGCTGGCGTCATCTCCTTCTGGACCATGAAGTAGGGGTATAGCAAGTCAATGGGTAGCTCCACAAACACGGGACCTGCCGGGGCGGGAAGGACACTGAGCCCACAGCACCTCCCCCTGCCCCTAGGCCCCACGGCCTGACCACCCCCAGCCCCACCGACCTGGGGTGCCTGACTGGGCGGCGGCCATCGCAGCCCTCAGGGTGGGCACGATGTCCCGCACCCTCTGCACGGATGCACAGAACTTGCAGAGCGGCTGGAACAGGGACATCTGATCGATGGCCTGGAGTGCACCCCGGTTCTGGCAGAGACAGGGGTGGGGCAGGGTCACCACGGGAGCCCTTCGAGCCTCCCTGGGGCTCCCACCGCCCCCCGAGGCCTGGGCACCTGCAGCAGAGTAGCGGCGGCCCCACCCAGAAGCAGGAGCGGGGACTGTGCCATCTGAGCATTCTTCACCGCGGTCACCGTGTTGGTGAGGCCGGGGCCTGCTGTCACCGCTGCCACGCCCACCGTCCCTGGAACGCAGACCCCGTCGTCATGGCTGTGCCCGCCTTCCTGGCCACCCTCCCACCCCCATCCCCGAAAAGCCCCGAGCCCTCAGACACCCCATCCCATGCTCCCACCAGCCCCCAGCCGCCCCCAACCCCCCAGCGCCCTCACCGGTCAGGCGGGCCACAGCGTCGGCGGCGAAGACGGCGGTGACCTCATGGCGTGTGTCTACCACACGGATGCCCAGCTTCTCGCAGGCCACCAGCAGCGGGGAAATGTGCCCGCCCACCAGCGTGAAGAGAAACCGCACGCCGTGGGCCCTCAGCACGGCCGCCACGTTCTCCCCGCCGTGCCGGGCGCTCGTCCTGTCCACCTGGGGGGTGGGAGCAAGAAGGTCAGGCCGGGCCCGGTGGCTCACGCCTGTAATCCTAGCACTCTGGGAGGCCGAGGCGGGAGGATCGCTAGAGGTCAGGAGTTCGAAACCAGCCTGAGCAAAAGGGAGACCCCGTCTCTACTATAAATACAAAGAAATTAATTGGCCAACTAATATATATAGAAAAAATTAACCGGGCATGGTGGCACACGCCTGTAATCCTAGCACTCTGGGAGGCTGAGGTGGGCAGATTGCTCGAGGTCAGGAGTTCGAAACCAGCCTGAGCAAGAGCAAGACCCCGTCTCTACTATAAATACAAAGAAATTAATTGGCCAACTAATATATATATACAAAATTAGCCAGGCATGGTGGCGCATGCCTGTAGTCCCAGGTACTTGGGAGGCTGAGGCAGGAGGATCGCTTAAGCCCAGGAGTTGGAGGTTGCTGTGAGCGAGGCTGACGTCACGGCACTCACTCTAGCCTGGGCAACAAAGCAAGACTCTGTCTCAAAAAAAAAAAAAGAAGGACAAGGGCCGGGGCAAGGGCAGCTGGAGAGAGGAGCAATCCCCCTGCCCCAGGTTGGGGGGCTAGAGCAGAGTGAGAGGTCAGGGGGACCTCGACTCAGGCAAGCACGCGTTATACTATACACCAGGCTCAGAGCAAAGAACAACAGGTCAGCAGACGCTGCTATCACTATATCCTTCCTACAGCTAAGGACGCCAAGACTTGGTGCCCAAGCAAGATTCAACGTCTGATAGAGCCCACACTCTCAAGCACCCCGCTCTGTTACGCTGCCCCCCGCCCCTGCCCCGGGTTGGCAGCAATCAGGGCAAGGGGAGAAGGAAGATGGATCTATATAACCCAGGGGAGTGTGGCCAGGGGCACAAGGCAGGGAGCCACCTGCTGACGTCTGCCTGCCCTCTGGAATCCCCGCAGGGCCTGGCAGCTGCACTGCTGCCCCCAGCCTACCTGGCCCCTCCCACGCAGCGCTAAGCAGGCCCAGGCCCAGCTGACAGGCTGCCACCCCCACGTGCCTGGCACAGGAGCGCCTGCCGCCACCCGCACACAGGGCCTTTGCCTTGCCTCTCCACAAGTCCCTGCTGTCAGTGGCATCGCTCCGGGCTAAGAGGAGAAGGACTGGAGAGGGGTTTGGGGAGGGAGAGCTCGAAGCTGGACCCAGCTAGGAGAAAAAAGACTGGGGAGAGGCTTTGGGGAAGGGGTTAGTTCCTGCCAGAGGAGTAAGGAGTTCGGGGCGCACGCAGCCCGTGGGCTCAGCTCTTCCGGACAGGTCACCTAGGGGCAAACGACCACACAACCTCTCTGAGCCTCGGTTCCTGAGGACAGAAACAACAGCACCTACTTTCAAGGGTGTGGCAAGGGGTACGGGAGAAAATCCCTCCAAAGCGCTGAGCTCAGCAGAGGAAACCTGTCACTGCCGCCCCTCTGGTGCCTGCCCTCAAGCCACTGATCCCTCGGGGTTTAGGAAATGCAACCAGAGTGTGGCTATCTGCTCCGTGTAAAGGGCTCCGGGACCCCGGGGACGGAGGCAGGCAGGGTGTGAGTGCCCTCCCAGTGGCTTCCGGATTGTCTCTTACTAGTGGCAAAGTCCAGGCCGTCACATGCAGCTTGGCAATGGGGGGCAGGGCCCTGGACAGAATCTTCCGACCAGGCCCTCTGGGCTAGTCGGGGCTCGCTTTCCCTGCCTGTAAAATGGGTGAGCTGGAAGGAGCGCCATGAGGCCCATCCTTCTTTGGCCGCCCCGCAGCCCACCTCCCGTCTGCAATCTCCCCACCTCCGCACCTTGTGCATCAGCTGATAGAAGAGCCCCAGGCGGTGCGCGACACCCAGCAGGGCGGCCACCAGCGTCCCGCAGGCCAGGAGCAGGAAGGAGGAGAAGGAACACCATGGAAGCACGGAGGCCAAGGGGGTCTCCATGAGGTGGCACCTAAGGGACACAGGGCAGGGCCAAGACCTGAGCACAAACAGGCAGGACAAAAAAAAAAAAAGCACACCCCCCTGTCGCCCCGCCCAGATGCCGGGCCACGCCCCCAGACGACAGTTTCTGCTCGGCCACGCCCCCAACCCCCAGGCCACGCCCTTAGGCGCCCAAGCTCTGGCTGAGGCCACGCCCCTGGCGAGCCAGGCCACGCCCCTTGCGGCCCCAGCCCCAGCCCCTTACGTCAGCACCACAGGTTAACGCGGCGACGACCACATCAGGAGAGTTATTTTCCCACTTACCTATGCGTCACAGGGCCGGCGGGAAGCCACGCCCTCTCCCTAACCTCAGCCCCAGCGGTGAGCCCGCCTCGCGTTACGTCGTCAGGCCACGCCCCCCACGTTACCACGCGCGACCCCTCCGCTCAAGCCACGCCTCTCCCCTCAGACAGCGCAGAGCCAGAGCCTGACCCCCGACCCCAGGCCACGGGTCCAGGTCAAGTCGCATCGGGATGGTTCTCCGACGCTGGCTCGACCGCCGAGGCTCTTCGACCTTCACGTACAGGAAATGGCGCTGACTCCAGCAGAATTCGGCGGCCTCAGGATCACATGACCCGGGCGCGCGGCTGAACCCCCTCTTTCAGCTCTCTTGGCTCAGCGGCGCCCCGTAGTGCGGCCCGACGCGCGTGCGCAGAGCCGGAGCCGTGCCCCGGGGCCGCGCGTAAGAGCCCTGTCTCTATTGGCCGCCTCGCGCACAGGCCCCACATCCCCTCGCCTTTCATTGGTTCGCACCGCGGCCCTTCACATTTCTTCCCCTCCTCTTTTTTTTTTTTTAACCGATAGGCCACGCCCTTCTGCGTCTTCATTGGCCAAGGCCTTTGCGGGCCCACCTTCCGCAGCCTTCCATTGGCCGCACACAGCGGGAACCTAGGTTCGAGCCCCGGGAGGGCAGCTCGCGTTCTACCCTAGGCGGGCCTAGGGTAGTGCCTTTTCACGCAGGCTGGGTGTGGGTGTTCGACAGCCCGCGCCCCAGGAGCCCCGCCATCCAGGACCTCGTCCCGAGCAGCAGGCCCCGCCCCTCGCCCGGGGCCCCGCCCCCATGCTGGCCACGCCCCCGGGGCCCGCACCACGTGGTTTGTTTAATTGCGGGGGGGGGGGGACCGGGCGCTCCGAAGCCCTTAGGTCCCTGGCTGCAGCCCGCGCTGCGCCCCGGTGCTACTATACTGTACTATACTATATCCTCTACTGTAAATGGAAAGAAATTAATTGGCCAACTAATATATGTAGAAAAAAATTAGCCGGGCGTGGTGGCGCATGCCTGTAGTCCCAGCTACCTGGGAGGCTGGGGCAGGAGGATCGCTTGAGCCCAGGAGTCTGAGGTTGCTGTGAGCTAGGCTGACGCCACGGCACTCTAGTCTAGGCAACAGAGTGAGACTCTGTCAAAAAAAAATAAAAATTAAAAAAATAAGAAGCATCAAGGAATGACAGAATTGTGACTTGGACACAGGAAGGCCAGCTCCAAAGTCTGTGTTGTTATCCACCACACTGTCATTTTTTGGAAGAGAACCCTCCCTTTTGCTCAGCTCCATCCTAATATTGTCCGTGAACTCACATTTTTGATGTATTCGTTATGCCTTCTCCGATACCCTTTAAAATACATGCATCACCATTAAAACAAAGAAACATGCATCCTCCTAGCCAGGGGTCCTCAAACTTTTTAAACAGGGGGCGGGTTCACCGTCTCTCAGACCGTTGGGGAGTGCGGTGCACACTCCACACATGCACACTGTGGGCCCGGGACCCATCGGCTGCTAAGCAGGACAGGCAGCGGCCGCAAAAACACCCCGCGGGCCGGATAAACGTCCTCAGCGGCCGGCGTGTGGCCCGCAGGCCGTAGTTTGAGGACGCCTGTGGACCTAGCCCTAAAATCATAAAGCCCACACTTTTGGAAGCTGCGAGCACATGCTGTTACGTTGCTGGCATCGACAGTTTCAGTGCCCAGGGCTAACTTGAGAGCTTTGGGAAGATTGCATCTCCTGGCACCAATGCCTTCTGGTTTGCAAAATGCTTTCCCTATTTGCTGCTTTCACAAACCTGTGTTTGGTTGGCCTTTCATCGTGGGCCTGCCACCAGGCAGATAAGGCAGCGCCCAAATCCGATGTTAGTGCATTCGTTTCCTAGGGCTGTAGTAACGGCTGAGAGGGTTAAGACAACAGAAATTTACTCTCTCACAATGCAAGAGACCAGGAGTCCCAAATCAAGAAATCGAGGTGTCTGCCGGCTTGGTTCCTTCCGGGAGCTCTGAAGGAGAATCTGTTCCATCCGTGTCACTCTCCTGGCTCCTGGTGGCTGCCAGCAACCCCTGGCAATCTTTATGTATTTATGTACTTACGTATTTTTTAGAGACAAGATCTCACTCTGTCACACAAGCTGGAGTGCAGTGGCCCAGTCATAGTGCTCTGCAGCCTTGAACTCCTGGGCTCAAGCGATCCTCCCGCCTCAGCCTCCCGAGTAGCTGTGCACGCCACCATGCCCGGGTAATTTTTTTCTTTTTTGTAGAGACGGAGTCTCGGGGTCTCGCTGTTGCTCAGGCTGGTCTTGGAACTCCTGCCTTAAGCAATCCTCCCACCTCAGCCTCCCAAAGTGCTGGGGTTACAGGCGTGAGCCACCGTGCCCGGCCCAGTGCTTGGCATTCTTAACTGGTAGATGCGTCACTCCACTCTCTGCCTCTGTCGTCCCATCACCTTCCTCTCTGTATCTCTGTACGTCCTTTTCTGTCCTTTTAAGGACACTTGTCGGCCAGGCGCGGTGGCTCACGCCTGTAATGCTAGTACTCTGAGAGGCTGAGGCGGGTGGATCGCTCGAGGTCAGGAGTTCGAAACCAGCCTGAGCGGGATCCCGTCTCTACTAAACAACAACAACAACAAAAAATAGAAATTAATTGGCCAACTAAAAACTATATAGAAAAAATCAGCCGGGCGTGGTGGCGCATGCCTGTAGTCCCAGCTACTCGGGAGGCTGAGGCAGGAGGATGGCTTGAGCCCAGGAATTGGAGGTTGCTGTGAGTGAGGCTGATGCCATGGCACTCTAGCATGGGGAACAGAGTGAGACTCTGTCTCAAAAAAGAGAAAAAAAAAAAAAAGAAAAAGGACACTTGGGGTTGGGTTTAGGACCCACTCTCCTCCAGTATGATCTCCTCTCATGGCCCTTACCTGAAATACATCTGCAGAAACCCTATTTCCAAATAAAGTCACCTTCGGAGGTTCTAGGTGTACATGACTTGGGGGCAGCACTATTCTACTCACTGCAGTTGGGTTGTAGATTGTCTCTTCGAATTTTGAAGCAGGGAGAGAGAGAAACACAGGTGATTTTTTTTTTTTTTTTTTTTTGAGACAGAGTCTCACTCTGTTGCCCAGGCTGGAGTGAGTGCCGTGGCGTCAGCCTAGCTCACAGCAACCTCAAACTCCTGGGCTCAAGCAATCCTCCTGCCTCAGCCTCCCGAGTAGCTGGGACTACAGGCAGGCGCCACCATGTCCGGCAAATTTTTTCCTCTATATATTAGTTGGCCAGTTAATTTCTATTTATAGTCGAGACGGGGTCTCGCTCTTGCTCAGGCTGGTTTCGAACTCCTGACCTCGAGAGCAATCCACCTGCCTCGGCCTCCCAGAGTGCTAGGATGACAGGCGTGAGCCACCTCGCCCGGCCAACACAGGTGATTTGTTGGAAGCATCCGGAGATGCCAAGAGGAGGCAGGATGCAGGAGGCTCAGACGTGAGACACAGAAGCTATGAGGAAACAGGAACCCTGAGGCTGAAATAAAAAGAGGGTTGAGAAAACCATCAAGGGGCTGGCTGGAAGTTACACAAGAAGCCAGGTACCGTGGCTTACACCTGTAATCCCAGAACTTTGGGAGGCTGAGATGGGAGGATGGCTTGAGGCCAAGAGTTTGAGACCAACCTGGGCAATATAGTAAGACCCCATCTCTACGAAAAAATAAAAAAAAACTAGCCAGCCGTGGTGGTGTGTATCTGCAGCCCTAGCTATTTGGGAGGCTGAGGCAGGAGGATCACTTGCGCCCAGGAGTTCGAGGCTGCCGAGAGCTATGATGAGGCCACTGCACTCCAGCCTGGATAACAAAGTGAGATCTCATCTCTAAAAAAAGCCAAAGTAAGAGTAGAGGAGGAGTCATCTGCAAAATGGTGGGGGAGTAACCAACGAGCTGACGGGAGGGAGTTTGGGTACCTTGCACGCAACTCCGCAACTCCGGCTCGCCGATGCAGACTTGGCAGGAGGGCTCAGGATCGGATTTGGTGGAGGGGGTGAGGGTTGGCGGCCATGGCTGAGGCGGGGACAGCCAATCTAGATGGCTTTCCCCAGAAGCGTGGCCAGGAAGACATTAAACAAAGGCATCTGGCTGGTACAAAGGGTTGTTATGTTTTAGAACCTCAAGATGCAACAACCTCCAAACAGGTTTTTCCACATTCCTTTTCTTTTTTTTTTTTTCCTTCTGAGATGATGTTAATAGTCAGCTGTTACCCACGCCAATTGCCAGGCCTCCACTCTTTTTTTGAGACAGAGTCTCACTTTGTTGCCTAGAGTGAGTGCCGTGGCGTCAGCCTCGCTCACAGCAACCTCAATTTCCTGGGCTCAAGCGATCCTCCTGCCTCAGCCTCCCGAGTAGCTGGGACTACAGGCATGCGCCACCATGCCCGGCTAATTTTTTCTATATATATATTAGTTGGCCCATTAATTTCTTAATTTCTTTCTATTTATAGTAGAGACGCAGTCTCTCTCTTGCTCAGGCTGGTTTCGAACTCCTGACCTCGACCAATCTGCCCGCCTCGGCCTCCCAGAGTGCTGGGATGACAGGCGTGAGCCACCGCGCCCGGCCCAGGCCTCCACTCTTAAGGTTTCTCTCCTTAAGAAGGGGAGGGATGAACAGACATTCACGGGGTCATGTTCCATGAACGCAGCCTTCTTGCAAAGAGGTGGAGGCCCCGAATCGACCTCTTGTTCTACACTTGCCCGCTCCCCCCCCAAAACGAAGCGTTACCCACAATGAGATCCAAATGCAAATTTTTCCTGCTTGTCCTGGGTATTGAAAGGGGCAGACTTCTTTAAATGTACTGTAGCAGAAATTCTACAAAGTAGCAAGCCCAGTGTTGCCAGGGGCCGGGCAAAGAGAGGAACTGGGAAGCTACCGTTTCATGGGGACAGAGTTTCAATTTTGCAAGATGCAAAGAGTCCTGGACAGATTGGAGTTGCTGTTGTAGCACATTATGAATGCGCTGTTCACAGCACACAGTTCTGAGGGTGCTGTTGAACCACTTAGACGTGGTTAACATGGGAAATTTGGGCCTGTGGAGGTGGCCCACGCCTGTCATCCCAGCACTCCGGGAGGCTGATGAAGGAGGATCGCTTGAGCTCCGGAGTACGAGACCAGCCTGAGCAAGAGCGAGACCCCCATCTCCACTAAAAATAGAAAAAAATTATCCGGACAACTAAAAATATATGGAAAAAATGAGCCGGGCGTGGTGGCGCATGCCTGTAGTCCCAGCTACTCGGGAGGCTGAGGCAGGAGGATCGCTTGAGCCCAGGAGTTGGAGGTTGCTGTGAGCGAGGCTGACACCACGGCTCTCTAGCCCGGGCGACAGAGCAAGACTCTGTCTCTTGGGGAAGAAAAATAATAAGGGAAACAAATATCGTGTGCCCACAGTGATTGGTATTTAACGGGAAGTGCAGCAAAGTATAGAGTTAGAGGGACAGAGGGAGGGCCGTCTTAGCCAGGGTCGGCAGAGAGGCTCTCTGAGGAGGTGACATTTGAGCAGAGACACCAGGAGGCACTGAGGCAATTACCTGCACAGAGATCCCAGCAGAGGGAATGGCCCATGCCAAGGCCCCGAGGCGGTTTAGTAGTTTCCTTTGGCTGCCCTAACGCATTACCTCAAACTGGTGGCTTAAAACAACAGGAGTTAATTCCCTTATAGTTCTAGAGGCCAGAATTTGAGATCGAGGTATCGGCTGCGCTATGCACTTCTGAAAGCTCCAGGCATTCCTTGTCTCGTGGCCATATCGCTCCAATCTCTGCCTGTGTCTTTTTTTTTTTTTTTTTTGAGACAGAGTCTCACTCTGTTGCCCAGGCTAGAGTGAGAGCCGTGGCGTCAGCCTCGCTCACAGCAACCTCAGACTCCTGGGCTCAGGCGATCCTCCTGCCTCAGCCTCCCGAGTAGTTGGTACTACAGGCATGCGCCACCATGCCCGGCTAATTTTTTCTATATATATATTTAGCTGTCCAAGTAATGTCTTTCTATTTTTTTAGTAGAGATGGGGTCTCGCTCTTGCTCAGGCTGGTCTCGAACTCCTGAGCTCAAGCGATCCTCCCGGCTCGACCTCCCAGAGTGCTAGGATTACAGGTGTAAGCCTCCACGCCCAGCCTCTGCATGTGTCTTCACGTAGTCTCCTAGCCTGTGTCCACGTCTTCTCCTCTTCTGTCTCTTGTAAGGATGATGGCCACTCTAATTTAGGATGATCTCATCTCAAGATCTTTCAGGAGTACGAGACCAGCCTGAGCAACAGCCAGACTTGTCTCTACAAAAATAGAAAAAATTAGCCAGGCGTGGTGGAAGGTGCCTATACTCCTAGCTACTCGGGAGGCTGAGGCAGGAGGATCGCTTGAGCCCAGGAGTCGGAGGTTGCTGTGAGCGAGGCTGACGCCACGGCACTCACTCTAGCCTGGGCAACAAAGTGAGACTCTGTCTCAAAAAAAACCCAAAAAACAGACAAACAAACAAAAAAAAAACACCACTCGGCAAATCTCAAATAAGTACGCTGAGTGAGAAGCCAGCCTCAGAAGGTTACGTGTCATCCGACTCCATTTAGATGATGTTATTCAGGTGACTAAATCATACTGAGGGAAGACAGGTCGGTGGGGAAGGGTGTGAGTATATGGGAAACAGCACAAGAAAGTTTTGGGGGCGTGACGCAGCTATTGCGTGTTATGGTGGTGATCGCCTGCCTTAAAATTCATTGAACTAAATTCTAAAAAATGCAACTTTACTGTATGATACTTTAAAAATAAAATTATGCATATAATTGTATGCATATATGTGTAGATAAAAATGAAATTATATATATGAGTTCATACATGTATGTGTAGATAAATAGACAATTATACACACACACTATGTCCATAAATAAATAGAACTTTTTTTTTGACACAGAGTCTCGCTCTGTTGCCCAGGCTAGAGTGAGTGCCGTGGCGTCAGCCTCGCTCACAGCAACCTCGATCTCCTGGGCTCAAGCAATCCTCCTGCCTCAGCCTCCCGAGTAGCTGGGACCACAGGCATGCGCCACCACGCCCGGCTCATTTTTTCTATTTTTGGTAGAGCCTCGAGTCTCACTCTTGCTCAGGCCAGTCTTGAACTCCTGGCCTCCAGCGATCCTCCCACCTCGGCCTCCCAGAGTGCTAGGACTACAGATGCTAGCCACTGCGCCCGGCCAGCCGAGGGCCTGTGTTTCTAACCACTCAAACAGCCCTGTGAGGGCCTCCCCCGCACCCGGAGCTCCTTCTAAGCTGACGCAAGCCCCAATCCTGTTTCTGTCTCCTTGAGCCAAAGGCAGCGTAGCCCTGGCCGCCCACCGCCCTCACAAGGTATGAGTCAGGCCTGGCCCCACACCTGCAAGTGAGGTGATGCCTAAGAGGGAGTGGTGGAACCAGTATTTCCATCCGCTCAAGCAAATAAAGGAAAACCAGCAAGCCATTCACAGCTGGGAATAATTAAAAATCCACAGAAACCACAAACACATTACATTCAGTGATTTATAAATGAACTGATTCCCGAAATCTAAAGGGAAATTGGAAGCAGCCTACAAAAATGTTAATAAATTGAAATCGAGGCCGGGCTTGCAAGTCACAGGCGGGTGTTGGGACTCGTTAGTGGGTGATTGGATGGAATAGTTGGGATTTGTCTAGAAGCCTGGAGGAAAGGGGTGTTTAAGTCAAGGTTTTGAGCACTCAGGGAGGTCCAGACAGGAGGATCTCTTGAGTTCAGATAAGGGTCTTCTGTCCAGTGGGGCGCGGTGGCTCACGCCTGTCATCCCAGCACTCTGGGAGGCCGAGGCGGGCGGATTGCTCGAGGTCAGGAGTTCGAAACCAGCCTGAGCAAGAGCGAGACCCCGTCTCCACTATAGATAGAAAGAAATTAATTGGCCAACTAAAAATATGTAGAAAAAATTAGCCGGGCATGGTGGCGCATGCCTGTAGTCCCAGCTACTCCTTGGGAGGCTGAGGCAGGAAGATCGCTTGAGCCCAGGAGTCTGAGGTTGCTGTGAGCGAGGCTGACGCCACGGCACTCACTCTAGCCTGGGCAACACAGAGCGAGACTCTGTCTCAAAAAAAAAGAAAAGAAAAAAGATAAGGATCTTCTGTCTTTCAGGAGATGCTGCCCGGGAATGAGGCAGGGACCGAAGCCACATTGCACTGGGCCAACGAAGCCTGCTCAGTGAGATTGCATCATCTGTAGGTGTGACTCCCCAGGCCCTCTTAGAAAGGAATTTGGGGGCAAAAGAAAAGATCAGAGTTCAGTTCTCAGCCCCAAAATTGTACCAGCAGGAAATGGGATGAAAACGCTTCAGAAGTGGCCTTGGGTGTTCTTTTTTTTTGTTTTTTTTTTTGAGACAGAGTCTTGCTCTGTCGCCCGGGCTAGAGTGAGTGCTGTGGCGTCAGCCTCGCTCACAGCAACCTCAGACTCCTGGGCTCAAGCCATCCTCCTGCCTCAGTTCCCTGAGTAGCTGGGACTACAGGTGTATACCACCATGCCCGGCTAACTTTTCTATGTTTAGTAGAGACGGGGTCTTGCTCTTGCTCACGCTGGTCTCAAACTCCTGACCTTGAGCCATCCTCCAGCCTCGGCCTCCCAGAGTGCTAGGGTGACAGGCGTGAGCCCCCGCGCCTAATACAGAGATTTTAAAGGGAGGGTTTCAGCTTCAGTCTGTTGCTGTTTCACTGTAGCTGATGGTCCCGATCAACCCCATCTCCGGAGAAGACAGTCTCATGACCTCTGCCCGGGCAATTCCATCGAGCCATAAGGATGAAGCTTTGAAGACCGCTGGCCTCAGAGCCTCGGTCCCCCACTGGCTGCCGGCTGGAGGGTGCCTCTCCTCTCCGCATCTCCAGACAGGCAGCCGGCTTCATCAAAGCCAGCAAGAGAGAGACTCTGCCACCAAGACAGAAGTCAGAACCTTCGTCACCTGATCATGAAAGTGACATCCAAGGCCGGGCGCGGTGGCTCACACCTTTAATCCTAGCACTCTGGGAGGCCGAGGCAGGAGGATCGCTCAAGGTCAGGAGTTCGAAACCAGCCTGAGCAAGAGCAAGACCCTATCTTTACTAAAAATAGAAAGAAATTGGCCGGGCGCGGTGGCTCACGCCTGTAATCCTAGCTCTTGGGAGGCCGAGGCGGGCGGATTGGTCAGGAGTTCAAAACCAGCCTGAGCAAGAGCGAGACCCTGTCTCTACTATAAATAGAAAACAAATTAACTGTCCAACTGATATATATATAAAAAATTAGCCGGGCATGGTGGCGCATGCCTGTAGTCCCAGCTACTCAGGAGGCTGAGGCAGGAGGATCGCTTGAGCCCAGGAGTTGGAGGTTGCTGTGAGCGAGGCTGACGCCACGGCACTCACTCTAGCCTGGACAACAGAGCGAGACTCTGTCTCAAAAAAAAAAAAAATAGAAAGAAATTAATTGGCCGACTAAAAATATACAGAAAAACTTAGCCGGGCGTGGTGGCGCATGCCTGTAGTCCCAGCTACTCGGGAGGCTGAGGCAGGAGGATCGCTTGAGTCCAGGAGTCTGAGGTTGCTGTGAGCGAGGCTGACGCCACGACACTCACTCTAGCCTGGGCAACAGAGCGAGGCTCTGTCTCAAAAAATAAATAAATAAAAATAAGAAACAGCAGGTAACTCAAGGGGAGGGAACTATATGAGGCCATGAGTACCGGAAGGTGGGGTCACTGGGACCGTCTTAGAGGCTCCCTGTCCTCCTATCCCGACTTTGATTTCAGGACTCCAGTCCCTGACCGCTTGTTTCCCCAACTTTTATCTTCACCCCCTCTCCTGTCTTTCTGGTACTAGAAAGGGTTTTTGCTCCCTCCCCTTCCTAAAGTAGTCTTTCCCTCTTTCTTTCCATGGGACGAGGATGACAGTCGTTTCAGGGGGGTGCGATGGATGGGAAGGAGGCGAGGATCTCACCAAACACATCCGCTGGGAATTTCCAAGGCAGTAGCCCCGTGGGAGTCATATGGTCACGCGCTCGTTCAATATGCGGAACGAATGAGCAGCAGAAACGTGGAACGCAGGGACGCAGGGAGAGGCCTTGCAAAGGCAAGGCAGGAGGGGCTGCATGAAAAGGCAGAGCTGTCAAATGTGGTGGCTTGGTTTCCCCACTGTGATCAGAAGGGTTATAAATGGAAAGAGCTTCCCTTAGGCGTGGCCTCCTCCCTTGGGAGATGCCACTTGCCATCGGGGACAGGATTTCAACAGGAAATGGAGGACACATGCCTGCTGGGTGTTCCTGGGGGAAGTTTTCACAGGGACTGTTTGTAAAGGCGTGGACAAAGGTAAGGGCTGGTGCAGCACCCCGAAGCTAGCAAAAGTGATGAGCTGTTAAAAACTCTTTTTTTTTTTTTTTTTTTTTTTGAGACAGAGTCTCACTCTGTTGCCCGGGCTAGAGTGAGTGCCGTGGCGTCAGCCTCGCTCACAGCAACCTCAATCTCCTGGGCTCAAGCGATCCTCCTGCCTCAGCCTCCCGAGTAGCTGGGACTACAGGCGTGGGCCACCATGCCCGGCTAATTTTTTCTATATATTTTTAGTTGGCCACTTAATTTCTTTCTGTTTATAGTAGAGACCGGGGTCTCGCTCTTGCTCAGGCTGGTCTCGAACTCCTGACCTCGAGCGATCCTCCCGCCTCGGCCTCCCAGAGTGCTGGGATGACAGGCGTGAGCCGCCGCGCCCGGCCACAGAGTTTCAGTTTGGGATGAGGAAAGTGTTTTGGAAATAGATACAGGTGGTGGGCACTGTTAATGTATTTAACACCACTGCGTGGTTAAAATGACAAGCTTTGTGCCATATGTATTTCTTGCCATATTAAAAAATATTTAGTTCCCCTTCTCTGTTGCTCTTATCATGCACCAAAGAAGCAAAAGGATCCCAGGGGAAGCCAGCTAGAAGCCAGCAATGAATACAGGAGCACTGAACGTGCATCCTCACAGGAAGAGAAAAAAGGCAAAGGCAGGCTTGGGTTGGTGACAAACAGAGCATCCCTCCCCGTTCCCCCCAAAAAGTGACCTATTTCTCAGTGTGACAAAATAAAAAGAATGCTGGAGACCACGCCTCGGTGGCGCCCCCGAGTGGCGTGCGGCGGGCACTGCAGACCGCGGCGCGTGCCAGCCAAGCCCAGGCATCAAGATAAATGCAAAAGGCGTCTTAAGCGTATGCCAGGGCTCCCGCACCGCCGGCTAAGAAGGGATGTTTAAGGCCGGGCGCGGCGGCTCACGCCTGTCATCCCAGCGCTCTGGGAGGCCCAGGCGGGAGGATGGCTCGAGGTCAGGAGTTAGAGACCAGCCTGAGCAAGAGCGAGACCTCGTCTCTACTATAAAAACAGAAAGAAATTATCTGATCAACTAAGAATATATAGATATATATGTATATATATATATATATATATATATACAGCATGCCTGTAGTCCCAGCTACTCGGGAGGCTGAGGCAGGAGGATCGATTGGGCACAGGAGTCGGAGGTTGCTGTGAGCGAGGCTGACGCCACGGCACTCACTCTAGCCTGGCCAACAGAGTGAGACTGCCTCAAAAATAAATAAACAAAAATAAAATAAAAAATTTCAAACCTAAGGCATGAAACTACAAGGAAAAAAAGAAAGACATAAAGAATAATAAATTTATTTTTTAAAAAAATTTTTTTAACAGATGGGGGTCTTGCTGTGTTGCCCAGTCTAGTCTGGACCTCCCGAGTTCAAGCGATCCTCCCCGCTCGGCCTCCCGAAGTGCAGGGGTCAGGGGCTGCGAGCGAGTCCCCATTGCGAACCCCCGCGGCTGCGCGCCAGGGTCCTCCTCAGAGCCGCCCGCACCTCCTGGTTGCGCAGCGTGTACACCACCGGGTTCAGCAGCGGCGTCACCACCGTGTAGAACACGGCCACCAGCCGGTCCTGGCCGGGGCGGCCCCGGGACTCGGGCCGCAGGTAGACGGCGGCGGCGCAGCCGAAGTGCAGGGCCACCACGGTGAGGTGGGCGGCGCAGGTGGAGCAGGCCTTGCGCCGGCCGGCCGCCGACGGGATCCTCACCACGGCCGCCGCGATGAAGGCGTAGGACAGGAGGATGGGGACGAAGGTGGCCAGCACCACCAGGACGCTCAAGAAGAAGATGCCCAGCGCCCTGCGGGCCCCGCCGGCGCAGCTGAGCTTCAGCACGGGGGCGATGTCGCAGAAAAAGTGCTCCACGCGGCGGCCACGGCAGAAGGGCGAGGAGAAGACCAGGCCGGTCTCCACCGAGGCCACCGAGAAGCCCGAGCAGAAGACCAGGGCTCCCAGGCTGAGGCAGACGGCCGGCCTCATGATCACGGAGTAGCGCAGCGGGTGGCAGATGGCCGCGTACCTGTCATAGCCCATCAGGGCGAGGAGGAAGCAGTGGCTGCAGCCCAGGCCCAGGAAGAAGAACATCTGGGCCCGGCAGCCCGGGATGGAGATGGCCTGGTCCTCCATCAGCAGGTGGGCCAGCATGTTGGGGATGGTGACCAGCGTGTAGCAGGTCTCAGAGAGGGACAGCACCGCCAGGAAGCGGTACATGGGAGTGTGCAGGGTCCTGTCCACGTGGATGATGGCGATGATGGTGGCGTTGCCACTCAGGGTGACCAGGTAGGTCAGGAGGAACAGGGTGAAGAGCGTGGTCCGCAGGTGCGGCAGGTTGGAGAAGCCCACCAGCAGGAACTCGGTCACCAGCCTGCTCTCGTTGGCCCACTGCTTCTCGGCAGCCTGAGGGGAGGTGACAGAGGAAACGGAATAGAGCCACCCCCTGCAGGGCTCTGCTCTGGGGCACCATCCCTGTGTTGCCAAAAAGGAAAGGGAGGCCGGGCGTGGAGGCTCACGCCTGTCATCCTGGCTCTCTGGGAGGCCGAGGTGGGAGGATCGCTCGAACTCGGGAGTTCGAGACCAACCTGAGCAAGAGCGAGACCCCGTCTCTAGTATAAAAATAGAAAGAAATTAATTGGCCAACTAATATAGATAGAAAAAATGAGCCGGGCATAGTGGCGCATGCCTGTAGTCCCAGCTACTCGGGAGGCTGAGGCAGGAGGATCGCTTGAGCCCAGGAGTCTGAGGTTGCTGTGAGCGAGGCTGACACCACGGCACTCACTCTAGCGTGGTGGGGGTATTTATTTTTATTTTATTTTTTTTTTTTTTGAGACAGAGTCTCACTTTGTTGCCCAGGCTAGGGTGAGTGCCATGGCTTCAGCCTAGCTCACAGCAACCTCAAACTCCCGGGCTCAAGCAATCCTCCTGCCTCAGCCTCCCGAGTAGCTGGGACTACAGGCATGCACCAAAATGCCTGGTTCATTTTGTCTATATATATATATATGTTAGTTGGCCAATTAATTTCTTTCTAATTTTATAGTAGAGATGGGGGTCTCGCTCTTGCTCAGGCTGGTTTCCAACTCCTGACCTCGGGCGATCCTCCCGCCTCGGCCTCCCAGAGTGCCGGGATGACAGGCGTGAGCCGCCGCGCCTGGCCGAGGGTATTTATTTATCCACCCGATCCCATTAGCCCTTGGCTGAGCGTGTCTCCCTCGGGGCGTCGCTGCCCCAGCGCTTCTGGCTTACCATGTGTCCGGAGCATGCAGCGTCTGGCCGGTGAGCAAGGCGCGGTGAGAGCCACGAGGACGGGGTGAGGGTTTGATACGGTCTGCTACAGTCCCCGTGAAAAGACTACCTTAGAAAGACAAAGCCTTGCGGCGTCCATACCTGCAAGGAAGGACATAAACGCGTTCATGGGTCAGCAAGATTGCGGAATATCGGTGCTGCACCCGGCCTGATTCCTTTCTTCTTATTCTTTGTGTATCTATTATAGGTTTTTGCTTTGTGGCTACCAAGAGAGGCTTACAGAACACATCTTATAGTTATAAAAGATTATTGTAAGCTGATGGCAACTTAACTTTGACCATTAAAAAAAGCACGCCTCTACACTTTTATTCCTACTCTCTATTGAATTTTTCAGTTCAGTCATTCAATCTCTAACTCTATGATTTCTATGTGTTTTTAAAAATTCTATGTCTTTGCCAACCTTATAATTTTGTTCACGATTTTTTCCAAATTTCTTTTAACTTTTTATCTGTATTTTATGGAAGTTCCCTGAATTTCTTTAAAAGGATTACTCTGATATATATATATATATATATATATATATATATTTTAGTCATTCCATAAATTTCCTTTTCTTCTGAATCCATTACTGGAGCTGTGTTAGGTTTTTTCCTGGAAGTGTCATATTTCCCTATGTTTCATAATCCCTGTGTCCTTATATTTTTGACGAGACAGCCACCCCCTTCCGGCCTTTGCAGGCATTCTTTGGTGTTGACAGACCTTCATTAGTTAGTCGAGTTTGGGGTTCTGGGTGGGCTGGCTGGGTGTACTGCCAGAGAGCCAGACGTTGGTGTGGGGTCTCTAGTTGGGCTGGGTTGCTTCCTATGCTCTGGGGTCAATTGGCACTGTTGGCTGTGCTCCACCCTGGCGAGACCACCGGCTAATTTTTTCTATATATATTAGTTGGCCAATTAATTTCTTTGTATTTATAGTAGAGACGGGGTCTTGTAATCCTAGCACTCTGGGAGGCTGAAGCGGGAGGATCGCTCAAGGTCAGGAGTTCGAGACCAGCCTGAGCAAGAGCGAGACCCCATCTCTACTATAAAAATAGAAAGAAATTAATTGGACAACTAAAAATATATAGAAAAATTAGCCGGGCATGGTGGCGCGTGCCTGTAGTCCCAGCTACTCGGGAGGCTGAGGCAGGAGGATCACTTGAGCCCAGGAGTCTGAGGTTGCTGTGAGCGAGGCTGAAGCCACGGCACTCACTCTAGCCCGGGCAACAGAGTTGAGACTGTCTCAAAAAAAAAAAAAATGCTAAAACCTTTTGTAATTAACGTTTTTAATGAAGCAAATTTCAACAAAAATCGCTCTATGGCATCATCACAGGCCTCCTGCAGGGATAAGTGGGCCCCTCTCGGCCATCTGATAGAGGGGGAAATGGAATGGAAACACCCCTCAGTGTGCACTCGCTGCAGGAGCGTCCTCTGCTATAATTACCCGGCCTCCATTTGGTTGTGTCCAGTGATGGGAGACTCACTACCTACCCCCACACACACACACACAAATGTCTCCACTACATAGAGCACACACCCTGTGCTCAGTTCAGCCCTCCAGTGACCGGCAGAAAGATAAAGTAGAGTCTGGACTCGAATGTCGACGTTCAAGT
Source organism: Microcebus murinus (assembly GCF_040939455.1). Lineage (NCBI taxonomy): Eukaryota > Metazoa > Chordata > Mammalia > Primates > Cheirogaleidae > Microcebus > Microcebus murinus. The sequence goes on along the minus strand of NC_134107.1, from coordinate 2,243,014 downwards.
TTACTTACCAGGGGCAGCGTGACCCCCGGGCAGCCGGCTTTGCCGCCCCTGGCCTCGTCTGCGGAAGTGGGGATGGACCCGGCGGGCTGGCAGCTATCAAAGCGATCATTCCGGTTCCCCGACGGCGCTGCGCATCCCTCGCTCTCTGCCTTCTGCCGGGGAGAGCCGGGGGTCCCCTTCCCCGGCTGGCAGCCCTGGAGAAGGGGGACGCGGGGCGGTCACTTGCTCACGCCCCCGCCGTCCTGGTGCCGGCACCCAGGCCCGGGCGTCTGTCCCTGGAGCCCGCGCTTTAGGGGCTGCGAGTTTCCTGGGCTCCCTTTTTATTCTACCCGCATCCACGGAGCACCTCTTCCCTGCCACGGGCTGCCGTGGGGTCTGAGGACCCAGCAGGGGACTGAGCAGGCAGGGATCTCTGCCCCGGAGCAGCAGAAGTTACCCATTAGGGGAGGGAGTCCCGCAGACACTGGAGAGAGAAAAGAAGCCCAAGAAACCGCAAAAGCAGAACACTACGAAG
>NC_134107.1:1832500-1940000 GCF_040939455.1 Microcebus murinus | reverse complement strand
ATTTACTGAAAACGTCTTTAGCACCGACCTGCATCAGTGATCAACACGGTCCCTCCCCTCGAGGGGGGTTTGTCACTGGGTGGACACAACCCCACCCAGAGCGACGGTTGGAGAGAGGGGCTTCCCAGTCGGGACCGGAGGGTGCGGGAGGAGTGTCGGGAGCGGGAGGGTGCACAGGCTGAGAGCAGAGAAAGCACGTGGCCTTTCGGGGGAGCTGAGAAAGTTCAGTGAGGTCGACTGGGGGGTGGGTGGAGAGCGCAGGTGTGCTGAGAGGTGGGGGCAAGGGCAGGTCACCCAGGGCTTTGGCAGCGGGCCGAGCGGCTGGGGCGGGAGGGTGGCGGGTGTGTGAGCAGGAAGGGGAAGCGCAGACCTGGCCGTCGGGTGAGATCCCTGGGGGCGGGCATGGGAGGCAGAGTGGACGGGGTGAGGCTGGAGGCTGGGAGCACACAGGAGGTGTGATTCACATGGCCCGAGCTGGCAGAAGAGAGGGAGCCGGGAGAGACTCAAGTGTAGAAGGCCACTCTCCATAGAGCACCCAGCCTGGCCAAAGGTTTGGCGTGACCGCGTGCCACAGGAACGGGGGTATCGGCGGATGTCGAAGGGTGCAATAGGCAAGGCACACAAGGGCCAGATGGGGCAGGGCCTTCCATGCTAGGCTGAACTTGAACTTTTTTACAAGGGCAGTGGGGAGCCATGGGAGGCGTTTGAGCAGGGGAGGCTCACGTTCAGATCCGCGTGTTCTAAGCATCTTTCCGGGGCCGGTGTGGAGGATGGGCTGGCGGGGGTGAGGTGGGAGGTCAGAGCCCTCCCAGAGGAGGGCCCAGGAAGTCCCAAGCCACGGTGGAGGGTCAGAGCTATGTGTTGAGTCATGGTTGCCACCTCCCTCCCCACAGCTGCCGTGGCCCCCAAGGACGAGCTTTTCTACGGCTTCCTGAAACCGTGGCTGGGTGAGTGCCCAGCGGGGACCCGGGGGGACTCCGGGGAAGAGAGACTTGGGCACGGGGCCTCTTGGAGGGTTTCAGAGTGGCCGGGGCGAGGCCCCCTAACCTGAGTCTTGGGGGCCCAGGGGACGGGCTGCTGCTCAGCAAAGGCGACAAGTGGAGCCGGCACCGCCGCATGCTGACGCCCGCCTTCCACTTCGACATCCTGAAGCCCTACATGAGGATCTTCAACCAGTGCGCCCACGTCATGCACGTGAGTCCCCGAGGCGGGTCACGGGCCTCGCTCCTTCCCTTATCTGTAAAGCGGGTGCGCCGGGACGACGCAGCTAGATCCCTGCCGGGCTCGGCCTCCACACCCGGACCCCCGCCCACTACCTGCCCGCGCCCCCCAACCCGGACCCCCGCCCCGCGCCTCCCCCCCCCCCCGCGCCCCTGCCCGCGGCCCCCCACCCCACGACCCCCCCGCCCGTGGCCCCCCCACCCGGACCCCCGCCCAGCGCCCCCCCTGCCCACGGTTCCCCCACCCGGCCCCCCGCCCAGCGCCCCCCCCGCCCGCGCCCCCACCTGGACCCCCGCCCAGCGCCCCCCCCCCGCCCGCGGCCCCCCCCCCCCCCGGCCCCCGCCCAGCGCCTCCTCCTGCCCGCGGCCCCCCCACCCGGCCCCCGCCCAGCGCCTCCCCCTGCCCGCGGCCCCCCCACCCGGCCCCCCGCCCAGCGCCTCCTCCTGCCCGCGGCCCCCCCACCCGGCCCCCCGCCCAGCGCCTCCTCCTGCCCGCGGCTCCCCCACCCGGCCCCCCGCCCAGCGCCTCCTCCTGCCCGCGGCCCCCCCACCCGGCCCCCCGCCCAGCGCCTCCTCCTGCCCGCGGCTCCCCCACCCGGCCCCCCGCCCAGCGCCTCCTCCTGCCCGCGGCTCCCCCACCCGGCCCCCCGCCCAGCGCCCCCCCCCGCCCGCGGCCCCCTCACCCGGCCCCCGCCCAGCGCCTCCTCCTGGCCCTGGCCCCCCCACCCGGCCCCCCGCCCAGCGCCTCCCCCTGCCCGCGGCCCCCCCACCCGGCCCCCCGCCCAGCGCCTCCTCCTGCCCGCGGCCCCCCCACCCGGCCCCCGCCCAGCGCCTCCCCCCCCCGCCCGGCCCCCCGCCCAGCGCCTCCTCCTGCCCGCGGCCCCCCCACCCGGCCCCCAGCCCAGCGCCTCCCCCCCCGCCCGGCTCCCCGCCCAGCGCCCCCCCCGCCCGCGGCCCCCCCCTCGTCCCCCGCCCAGCGCCTCCCCCTGCCCGCGGCCCCCCACCCGGCCCCCAGCCCAGCGCCTCCCCCTGCCTGCGGCCTCCCCCTACCCCGCACCCCCGCCCGCGGCCCCCCACCTGGACCCCCGCCCAGCGCCCCCCTCCCCCGCCCGCGGCCCCCCCACCCCGCACCCCCGCCCAGCGCCTCCCCCTGCCCGCGGCCCCCCCACCTGGCCCCCAGCCCAGCGCCTCCCCCCCGCCCGGCTCCCTGCCCAGCGCCCCCCCCCCCCCGCCCGCGCCCCCCCCCTCGTCCCCCGCCCAGCGCCTCCCCCCGCCCACCCGGCCCCCTGTCTGTCTCCCAGGCCAAATGGCGGCGCCTGGCAGAGGGCTCCGTGGTGTCCCTCGACATGTTCGAGCATGTCAGCCTCATGACCCTGGACAGTCTCCAGAAGTGTGTCTTCAGCTGCAGCAGCAACTGCCAAGAGTGAGTGTGGCCTTCCGGGGAGGACGGCCGGCGCTCCACGGGGCAGGGCGCTGGCGGGAGGAAGGGGAGCCCCAGGGGTCACGGGCCACGTGGTTCCAGGAGACTGGCGTCGCCTCTCCCAGGCTCGGTTTCTTTATTCAAAAAATAGACACCGTGGCTGGGCGGAGGCTCGCGCCTGTCATCCTAGCACTCTGGGAGGCCCAGGCGGGAGGATCGCTCAAGGTGAGGAGCTCGAGACCAGCCTGAGCAAGAGCGAGACCCCCGTCTCTACTAAAAATAGAAAGAAATTAGCTGGACAACTAAAAATATATAGAAAAAAAATTATCCGGGCATGGTGGCTCGTGCCTGTAGTCCCAGCTACTCTGGGGGAGGCTGAGGCAGGAGGATCGCTTGAGTACAGAAGTTGGAGGTTGCTGTGAGCGAGGCTGACGCCACGGCACTCACTCTAGCCCAGGCAACAGAGCGAGAATCTGTCTCAAAAAAAAAAAAAATAGACATCGTAAGACACCCTTTCCCATAGTCATTGTGGGAGGATTGAATGAGATCATGTGAGTCAATGGCTTGACACATAGTAGGGGCTCAGTACATGTTAGGTGTTTTTTTTTCATTCTTTTACAAAGAGTGCGTGGTCTTTGGACAGTGTCTCCCCCGCCCCCAGTTTCTGAGCCTCAGTTTCCTCGTTTGTCAAACAAAGACAATAACTTGTGACTCCTCAAGAGATGCTTTGGGGGTAGATAGATGAGGCATGGCCTGGAACACAGTGGGTGCCCAGAGAATATCGGCTGAGTGACTAAATAAAGTAAAAGCATTGCCCTGGCTCATTCGTTCATCAAATATTCATTGCGTACCTACTGTGTGCCGGGCACCGGGCTAACTGCTGAGGATGCGGCCGCGAGCCACAGGCAGCCGCAGTTCCGTGGAGCTTACTGTCTATGTGGGGAGATAAGGAACAAGGCAACACACAGTAGGTCCTCAGCGACAAGCTGATGACTTTGTTTCTTCGGGCAATGTAGGGGCACCTTTCAGTTGGATTAGGCAGAGATGACCTTAGTAACGAATTAATTGGTCCGGGAAATATTTACGGAATGCCTACTATGTGCCCGTCCTGAACTAGGTACTGGGAACACAGTAGCCAACAAGACAGAAAATCCTTTGATCTTCGGAACCTCCCTTTGGGTGGGAAGACAGGCAGTTGTTAACCATGGCCCAATAAGTAAATGAGAAAATAACAGACTATAATAAGTGCATGGAAACACGCCCACTTCAGGACTAAGGACAGCTCCTTGCAACCCCGCTTCATTTTATTTTAGTTGAGTTTATTTTAAAACTTAAACTAAATTTTAAAACTTAAACTAAAATTTAAAACTTAAATAGTTTTAACAAGGTTTAGTTTTTTAGAGACAGGGTCTTGCTCAGTTGTCTAGGCTGTAGTACAGGCACACGCCACCACATGTGGCTATGGCTTTTTTTTTTTTTTTTTTTTTTTTTTGAGACAGAGTCTCACTCTGTCGCCCGGGCTAGAGTGCCGTGGTGTCAGCCTCGCTCACAGCGACCTCCAACTCCTGGGCTCAAGCAATCCTCCTGCCTCAGCCTCCCGAGTAGCTGGGACTACAGGCATGCGCCACCACGCCCGGCTAATTTTTTCCTCTATATGTTAGTTGGCCAATCAATTTCTTTTCTATTTATAGAAGAGATGGGGTCTCGCTCTTGCTCAGGCTGGTTTCGAACTCCTGACCTCGAGCGATCCGCCTGCCTCGGCCTCCCAGAGTGCTAGGATTATCATTATGATTTTGACTCGCATTTCCTGAAGGCTAACGGAGTCAGGCATGTTTTCACACTTGTCATTCGTCTGTCTGCTTTGGAGAAATGTCTCTTGGATCCTTTGCCCGTTTTTAAATTGGGTCGTCTTTTTTATTATCAAGTTGTAAGAGTTCTTCGTCTATTTCGGGCGCGGGTACCTAGTCAGATATGTGATTGGTAAACATTTTCTCCCGCTCTGGGGGTCGCAGCCGTTTGGTTGTGGTGATGCTACCATTGCTACGTCTGTCTTGGAAGTCCCCAACACTCTTCGGGCCTGGGATTTTGGTTTTATTCATGTCTGGTGAGGCCGGCCGATCAGGAAATGATTGGTGCTGAAAAGGTGGTTTGTGTTTTACAGCTTCCAAGAGTGGGGGGGGCATTCCATCACGCAGGGCCACACAGGGAAGTTCGAGGACCCGTCAGGGAAAAACTCTGGGCAAAAACCCTTTTTTGCTGGCCGGGCACAGTGGCTCATGCCTGTCATCCTAGCACTCTGGGAGGCCGAGGCGGGAGGATCGCTAGAGGTCAGGAGTTCGAAACCAGCCTGAGCAAGAGCGAGACCCCGTCTCTACTAAAAATAGAAAAGAAATTAACTGGCCAACTAAAATGCATAGAAAAAATTTAGCCGGGCATGGTGGCGCGTGCCTGTAGTCCCAGCTACTCGGGAGGCTGAGGCAGGAGGATCGCTTGAGCCCAGGAGTCTGAGGTTGCTGTGAGGTAGGTTGACGCCACGGCACTCACTCTAGCCTGGGCAACAGACCGAGACTCTGTCTCAAAAAAAAAAAAGAAGAAAAACAAACAAACAAGCAAACCCACAAATCCACATGACCCCTAAAATAGAGTTCATACAGGGCTTCTGTTTGTTATCTGCCCAGTGGGGGGGAGCAGGGGTGTGCTAGCCGGGCGGTGGGTGGGGGAATGGGGGGGATGAGGGGTAGGGGTGTGGGGGTGTGGGATTGTGGGGGGTGGAGGTGGGGGTGTGGGGGGTGTGGCGGTGGGCGGATGGGGGTGTGGGGTGGTGGGGGAGGTGGGGGTGTGTGGGGTGGGGGTGGGGGTGTGGGGTGTGGGGGTGATGGGGGTGTGAGTGGGGTAGGGGTGACATGGGGGGATGGAGGTGTGGTGGGGGTGTGGGGTGTGGGGGTGATGGGGGTGTGAGGGGGGTGGGGGACATGGGGGGATGGGGGTGTGGGGGTGTGAGGGGGTGGGGGGTAGGGGGGATGTGGGGGATGTGGGTGCGGAGGGGTGGGGGTGTGGGGGTGTGAAGGGGTAGGGGGTAGGGGGGATGTGGGTGCGGAGGGGTGGGGGTGGGGGGGTGATAGGGGTGTGAGGGGGTGGGGGTAGGGGGGATGTGGGGGGATGTGGGTGTGGAGGGGTGGGGGTGTGGTGGGGGTGTGGGGGTGATGGGGGTGTGAGGGGGTGGGGGTAGGGGGGATGTGGGGGGATGTGGGTGCAGAGGGGTGGGGGTGTGTGGGGTGTGGGGGTGATGGGGGTGTGAGGGGGTGGGGGGTAGGGGGGATGTGTGGGGATGTGGGTGCGGAGGGGTGGGGGTGTGGTGGGGGTGTGGGGGTGATGGGGGTGTGAAGGGGGTGGGGGGTGTGGGGGTGTGGGGGGATGTGGGTACGTAGGGGTGGGGGTGTGGGGTGTGGGGGGGGTCGGGGTAGGGGGGACGTGGGGGATGGGGAGTGGAGGGGTGGGGGTGTGGGGGTGTGGGGTGTGGGGGTGTGGGGTGTGTGTGGGGTGTGGGGGGCTGTCTGGGCTGGGCTGGGGCGGCCCGCTCAGGGCCTGGCCTCTCCGGGGCAGGAGCATGAGCGACTACATCTCGGCCATCATGGAGCTGAGCGCGCTGGCCGTCAAGCGCCAGTACCGCCTGCACCAGTACCTGGACTTCGTGTACTACCGCACGGCGGACGGGCGGCGGTTCCGGCGGGCCTGCGACACGGTGCACCGCTTCACCGACCAGGTCATCCGCGAGCGGCGGCGGGCGCTGCGGCAGCAGGGCGCCGAGGCCTGGCTCAAGGCCAAGCAGGGCAAGACGCTGGACTTCATCGACGTGCTGCTGCTGGCCAAGGTGGGGCTGGGCGCTCGGGGCGGGGGCCCCCCCCCCCCCCGGGGAAGGGCCCCAAGTTCGTGCAAGGAAGCGAGTTAGAACTCCCCTAGGGCCTGGCGCCGGGGCCCGTGCCTGTAATCCCAGCACCTTGAGAGGCTGAGGCGGGAGGATTGCTTGAGGTCTTGAGGCTACTTAATTGTTATCTCATGAAAAGTCTATTGCTGAGTTGTTTTGAATAGAAGTATTTTACAGTATCAAAAGCAGATCTCAGTTTAGGAGAGCTTGGAAAAGGAATTGTATTTCTCTTCTTTCTGATTCTATGTTCAACAGCTTGATGGAATGAAAATACCTTGCTTAGTTGTGAGCCTGCTAGCTGATATAAGAATGAGATGCTAACTTTTCATCTTCTAATTAATATAGTGGAATGAATTAAGATATTAGAGGAGTAAACATAAAAAAAAAAAAAAAGACCGGTCTGGGCAACATAGTGAGACCCCCATCTCTACAAAAAAAAAAAAAAATTTGTCTGGACCGGGCGCGGTGGCTGACACCTGTAATCCTAGCACTCTGGGAGGCCAAGGTGGGAGGATCGCTCGAGGTCAGGAGTTTGAGACCAGCCTGAGCAAGAGCGTGATCCTGTCTCTACTAAAAATAGAAAGAAATTAGCTGGACAACTAAAAATATATATAGAAAAAATTAGCCCGGCATGCCTGTAGTCCCAGCTACTTGGGAGGCTGATATAGGAGGATTGCTTGAGCCCAGGAGTTTGAGGTTGCTGTGAGCTAGGCTGATACCACGGCACTCACTCTAGCCTGGGTGATAGAGCAAGACTCTAGTCTCAAAAAAAAAAAAAAAAAGAAAGAAAAGAAAAGAAAAAAATTACCTGGCATGGTGGCGCATGCCTGTAGTCCCAGCTACTCAGGAGGCTGAGGCAGGAGGATTGCTTGAGGCCAGGAGTTGGAGGTTGCAGTGAGCTGTGAGTGTGCCATTGCATGCCAGCCTGGGCCACAGAGTGAGACCTTCTCTCTAAAAAAAATAGACAAATGAAATGAGTTACCGCATGAGTTTGCTCGAGCTGCCATACAACGTACCTCGGACTGGGTGGCCTTAAACAAGAGACGTTTATTCTTTCATAGTTCTGTGACCTGGAAGTCCAAGATCAAGGCCCCTGCAGGGTTGGTTTCTTTTAAGGGCCCTGGAGGAAGAATCTGCTCTAGGCCTTTCTCCTTGGCCGATGGATGGCCGTCTCCTCCCTGCGTCCGTACTTCCTCTCTGTCTTGTGCATAACCTCTGTCCTCATCTCTCCTTGTAAGGACACCAGGCATGCTGGATTAGGGCCCGCCCCGATTACCTCATTTTTAATCTGACTGCCTCTGCGAAGACCCTCTCTCCAAGCATGGTCACACTCTGGGGTGCTGGAGGCCAGGACTTGTGAGTTCTAGGGGGTGGGGCACCTTCAGCCCGTAATGACAAGGTGAAAGATGGGACCTTGAGATGTGACACTTGCGTGGGTGTGTGGCCACTCTTCTTCTTTCTTTTTGAGACAGGGTCTCACTCTGTTGCCCAGGCTAGAGTGAGTGCTGTGGCGTCAGCTTCACTCACAGCAACCTCAGACTCCTGGGCTCAAGCAATCCTGCTGCCTCAGCCTCCCGAGTAGCTGAGACTACAGGCCCATGCACCACCACGCCCGGCTCATTTTTTCTATATATATTAGTTGGCCAATTAATTTCTTTCTATTCATAGTAGAGACGGGGTCTCGCTCTTGCTCAGGCTGGTTTCGAACTCCTGACCTCTAGCGATCCTCCTGCCTCGGCCTCCCAGAGTGCTGGATTTACAGGCGTGAGCCTCCATGCCTGGCCCTTCTTTCTTTTTGAGGCAGAGTCTCACTCTGTTGCCCAGGCTAGAGTGAGTGCCGTGGCGTCCGCCTAGCTCATAGCAACCTCAAACTCCTGGGCTCAAGCGATCCTCCTGCCTCAGCCTCCCGAGTAGCTGGGACTACAGGCATGCGCCACCACGCCCGGCTAAATTTTTCTATATATTTTTAGTTGTTCAGCTAATTTCTTTCTATTTTTAGTAGAGATGGGAGGTCTCGCTCTTGCTCAGGCTGGTCTCGAACTCCTGACCTCGAGCAATCCTCCCACCTCGGCCTCCCAGAGTGTTGGGATGACAGGCGTGAGCCGCCGCGCCCGGCCAAGATCTGACTCTCGAGGGGCCCCCGGGGTGCAGAGGGGGCGGGGCGCAGTGGGCCCAGTGTCCTCTCCTGCCCGTTTCAGGATGAAGACGGGAAGGAGCTGTCGGACGAGGACATCCGAGCCGAGGCGGACACCTTCATGTTCGAGGGTGAGGGCGCGGGCGGGGGAGGATGGGGGAGGGGCAGGGCGGGCGCCGCTGTCCTCAGGCCGCCTCCATTCAGGGGACCTCACCTGCCCGCAGGTCACGACACGACATCCAGCGGGCTCTCCTGGGTGCTGTTCAATTTGGCGAAGTACCCGGAATACCAGGAGAAGTGCCGGGAGGAGGTCCAGGAAGTCATGAGGGGCCGGGAGCTGGAGGAGCTGGAGTGGTCAGTCTGGGGTCGGGCGGCGACGGGGGCAGGCGGCGGCCAGAGCCTTGGGCTCAGTGAGGCTTCGGTCACACTCAGTGTGTGACCTCGGACAGGTCATTCCTGGATTCCAGTGTCTCCCGCCGCAAAACAGTGCCGATAACCGTGTGTCACCATGCGGGCGTTCTCGGAGGGTCCGGGCGGGCAGCCACGCCGCGTAGCAGGCAGCCCCCAACCCGGCGGCCTGCGGCGGGCGTCTGTTTCTTGCTTCTGTACGCACCTGACTTTCCTTGCTGCTGGGCTTGGCCGGGTGAACTTTGAGCGGCTTCCAAATTTTTTTTTTTTGAGACAGAGTCTCGCTCTGTTGCCCAGGCTAGAGTGAGTGCCGTGGCGTCAGCCTCGCTCACAGCAACTTTAAACTTCTGGGCTCAAGCAATCCTCCTGCCTCAGCCTCCCCAGTAGCTGGGACTACAGGCATGCGCCACCACGCCCGGCTAATTTTTTGTATATATATATTAGTTGGCCAATTAATTTCTTTCTATTTATAGTAGAGGCGGGGTCTCGCTCTTGCTCAGGCTGGTTTCGAACTCCTGACCTCGAGCGATCCGCCCGCCTCGGCCTCCCAGAGAGCTAGGACTACAGGCGCGAGCCACCGCGCCCGGCCCGGCTTCCAAATTAAGAGTCGGGTTTCGGGTCTGTTCTTGGACCCGCAGCTGCCCACGCGGGTCTCGTTCCTCTCGGCGCAGATCCCGGAAGCGCCCAAAATGTCGCACGGGTTAAGAGCAAGTCCCACGGCCAAGCCCAGTGTGAATGGGGCAAGACGCCCGCGCCGTTCACCTGAGCACGAGGCGCTGTCGCGTCAAACACCGAAGGACGCAGGTTCTAAGACAGGGAGGAAGCGGAGAGTCAGGAACAATGACCCAGTCCCTTTTAGACGTGTGCCTGCCATGTAGGGCTGACTTTGGGTGTCGCAAAGGAAACAGCATTTACTAGCGTCACCTGCACAGTGAGCAAGTCCCTCTGTTCTCGCTCAGCCTGTTGCATCATGACCTCAGAGAAGCATCTCGGTTGGGTGCTGCTGTGCCCTGGGCACTCTGCTCGTCTGCCTTTTTTTTTTTTTAAATTATTATTATTTTGTGAGTTGGGGTCTTGCTGTGTTGGCTGGTCCTCTAAGTATCTGGGACTTCGGACGTGCTACCACGCCTGGCTACTTCCTTTAAAAAAATTTTCTTTAGAGATGGGGGTCTCGTTATGTTGCCCAGGCTGGTCTCAATCTCCTGGCCTCAAGTGATCCTCCTAGCTCAGCCTCCTGAGTAGCTGGGGTCGCAAATGGGAGCCGCCTCGCCCAGCGAATCTGCCTCTTTAACGAAGGGGGAAGATGCCTCAGGTTCACAGAGTCGGGCAGGGGAGGTTGTCTAGCCATAATTAAGGGACACTCATCTGCTTTTGCAGTGGTGTTTGCATGTGTGGATACCTTTATGCCAGGGATGATGTCTGCCCTTTGTGGTAGCAACATAAAGGTTCTTATTTATTCATCTGATTTTATCTTTTGAGACAGAGTCTCACTCTGTTGCCCTGGCATCAGCCTAGCTCACAACAACCTCCAACTCCTGGGATCAAGTGATCCTCCTGTCTCAGCCTCCCAAGTAACTGGGACTGGGACTGCAGGTGCACACCACTGTGCCTGGCAAATATATATATATATATATATATATATATATATATATATATATATATATATATTTGGTAGAGATGGGGCATTGCTCTTGCTCAGGCTGGTCTCAAACTCCTGACCTCAAGCGATCCTCCCGCCTCAGCCTCCCAGAGTGCTAGGATTACAGGTGTGAGCCACCGCACCTGGCCATAAAATTTCTTTAGAAGAGAACCAAGCCAGGCACACTGGCTCACACCTGTAATCCTAGCACTCTGGGAGGCCGAGGCAGCAGGATCACTCGAGCCCAAGAGTTCGAGACCAGGCTGAGCAAGAGCGAGCCTGAGATGCTGTCTTTTCACAAAATAGAAAAATTAGCCGGGCGTGGTGGCGCTTACTTGTGGTCCCAGCTACTCGGGAGGCTGAGGCAGGAGGATCACTTGAGCCCAAGAGTTTGAGGCTGCAGTGAGCTGTGATGACGCCACTGCATTCCAGCCTGGGCAACAGAGCAAGACCCTGTCTCAAAAAAAAAAAAAAAAAGAGAGAGAGAGAGCAGAGAGAGAGAGAGAGAGAGAGAGAGGAGAGAGGGAGAGAGAGAGAGAGCAAGCCTGTTGGTTTAAAGAAAAATGATCTAGACCATGAACCCAAGAGTTATCATTAACCCCATTTTGGGCACTAAAATCCAAAGGAAAAAAATCTTAAGTAAATAATAGTAATAGTAACTAGTGAATAGTAGTAATAGTAACTAGTGAATAGCAGTAATAGCATAATGAGAGGGTGCCCTGGTTTTTAAACACTGAAACGGATCCGTATAAGCCGGAGAGTCGCTGCTGCCCCGACCCCCCTGGCTGCCCCGGCTCCTCCGCTGGACGCCCCCTGCCCTACACACCACCCGGCAGCGAAAGGGTTAACGCTGGCGGGGCAGCGCCGCGTGCGGGGCGGGCGCAGTTGTGACTGCTCGGTGCTCAGGAATTTCGCAGCCTCAGTGTTAGGGGGAGGGCAGGAGAGACGGCGCATGCTGGAAACTGAGGCAAGCCTGGAAAACCGCCCAGCTTTCCTGCCCAGGTGCCCTTGGGTGTGCGTGTGTTGGGGGGGGTGGGCGTGGGGGTCACGCCGCCGTGGCCTGGCCTCAAGTCGCAGGTCCGCTGTCCCCAGGGACGACCTGACGCAGCTGCCCTTGGGTGTGCGTGTGTTGGGGGGGTGGGCGTGGGGGTCACGCCGCCGTGGCCTGGCCTCAAGTCGCAGGTCCGCTGTCCCCAGGGACGACCTGACGCAGCTGCCCTTGGGTGTGCGTGTGTTGGGGGGGGTGGGCGTGGGGGTCACGCCGCCGTGGCCTGGCCTCAAGTCGCAGGTCCGCCGTCCCCAGGGACGACCTGACCCAGGTGCCCTTGGGTGTGCGTGTGTTGGGGGGGTGGGCGTGGGGGTCACGCCGCCGTGGCCTGGCCTCAAGTCGCAGGTCCACCCTCCCCAGGGACGACCTGACCCAGCTGCCCTTCACCACGATGTGCATCAAGGAGAGCCTGCGCCAGTTCCCGCCCGTGACGCTCGTCTCCCGCCGCTGCACGGAGGACATCAAGCTCCCGGACGGCCGGGTCATCCCCAAAGGTGCGCGCCCCGCCCCTGCCGCCCGCGCCCCTGCCGCCCGCGCCCCGCCCCTGCCGCCCGCGCCCCGCCCCTGCCGCCCGCGCCCCGCCCCTGCCGCCCGCGCCCCGCCCCTGCCGTGTGGCTGCTCTCTGGCCCACGGGGGCCTGGCCAGTGCCCGCCCCCGGGCGTTCTGTCCCTGAGGACGGGGCAGCTCTCCGCGTGCCTGTTGCTTCCGGGGCGTTACGGGGACCCCGGTTGTGTGCGCCCCGCTGGGGGAGACTGAGGCGGGGCAGTCCCGGCGCAAGGAAGGAAGGCGGTGAGGCAGGTTGGCCAGGCGAGCGAGCGTGCGGGCGGCAGAGGATCAGCTTCACCCACTCGCTGAATATCCCCCGGAGGCCGAGCGCCGCTCTGGGCGATGCGGGGAGCGGGAGGTGGGGGAGGCGCAGGAGCAGGTTGCAGACGCTCCCAGGAATGAGCCAAGGACTGAAGCAGCCCCAAATACGGAGGGCGGGCTCTACCTGGGGTGGAAAGCAGGGAGGGCTGCCTGGAGGAGGGGACCTGGGCGGTGAGCCTTGGAGGTCGGAAGTGAGACAGAGAGAGAGAGAGAGAGCATGTTCATGGAACAGAGCCTCGGGGAGTGCAGAGTGCGAAAGACCTCGACTGCCAGGTGGTAGCACTCGAACTTGATTCTCAGGGCGCTAGGGAGCCAAGGGAGGCGTTTGAGTCGAGGAGGAGCAACGTCAGATCTGTGGGTGAGAAAGAGCTCTGCGTGGCCGGCGTGGCCGCCAGAAAGGAGAGGATGGTGTCCTCTTAGGGAACCGCCGGGGGAGCGGATCGGGGAGCAGCATTTTTCAGGGCAGGAGGGACAGGCCGTGGTGGCAGGTGGCTCATGGGAATGCCCCAGCTCCAGGGAGACCCAGGGGAAGGGAGGTTTCTGGGGGAAGCTCTGGCGTCCCCTGGCCCCACTGACCCCAGCTGTCGTCCCAGGAATCATCTGTCTGGTCAGCATCTACGGAACCCACCACAACCCCACGGTGTGGCCCGACTCCAAGGTGAGCTGCTGCCCCAGCACCCTCCCTGCCCCTCCCGGCCTCCCTCCCCAGAAAGGGCAGCCCTGGGGCAGCGGGGCCTCCCCTGCCCCCCACCCGGGGTAGCCAGGCAGCAGGGCTGGTTGCAGAGACCGGCCCCTCCCCCTGTATTCACCCGCTCACGAATTCGCTAGGTGCACAGATATTTACTGAGCGCCTACTGTGTGCCAGCCCCCGTGCTGGGCGGTGAGGACCGGGGGCCCTCACACAGCTCACAGCGGACTGCAGGGGGAGCCAACAGCAAATAAATATGGTCATTCTGGGTAGTGATACATGCCAAAAAAGAAAAAAAGAAAAAAAAACCCGACGGGGGCGGGCACTCGTGCGCGTGGTGGGGAGAGGCTTTGTGGAGGGAGAGAAGTTCCGGGGAGCCCCCGCGGGGGGTGGAAAGAGCAGGGAGAAGCACGTCCCCGGCAGAGGAAACAGCAAGTGCAAAGGCCCTGGGGTGGGAAGGAGCTGGGTGTGCCCGGCCAGCAGAAGGAGGCAGGTGCGGCCGCATTGCCGCGAGTGAGCTGAGCGGTGGGGTGGGACGGGAGAGGCGGTCCCGGGCTGCGGCGGCGCTGGTCCCCAGAGGCGGAGCGCGGAGCCAGGCCGGGATGGCTGGACCAGCTCCCACGCTCACCCCGGACTATCCCCGCTCAGGTGTACAACCCCTACCGCTTTGACCCGGACAACCCGCAGCAGCGCTCCCCGCTGGCCTTCGTGCCCTTCTCTGCAGGACCCAGGTACCCACCCCGACCCCCGTTTCCCCCAGAGCGAGCCAGGCGTGGGAGGAGCAGAGCCAGTGGGAGGCCGGCGACGCGCCAGTGGGGCGCGGAGACCACGTCCCGCCCCGCAGCCCGGCACCCTCTTTGCGCCCCCGCCAGCACACAAGGAGCCCCCGCCCCCCACAACTGAGACTCTGCGATAGCGTCCCTGGGCAGTGGGCGCCGACTGCGTGCCATGCCCTGAGTCCTGGGCTCGCGAGCTCCCAGCGTCTCCTCGATGTCATCGTCCCTGTGTTTACAGATGAGGGAACTGAGGCTCGCGTGGGGAGGTCATTAGCCCGGGACACGCAGCTGGTGCGGGGCCGCGCCAGGATTCAAACACACTGGTCCCCAATGTCACATTCGTTTAGTGATTCTTGGGGCCTTCACCCAGCCCAGGATGCTTGCCTCGTTTTAGACACGAGGAGGCACGTGAGGCCCAAGGACCCCCCCTCCCTCCCCTCGACCCCTCCCCCGCCCCTGGCGCCCGCCGACCGCCCTGCGGCTGGGCCTGAGCCCCGTCCCCCCCTGCAGGAACTGCATCGGACAGAGCTTCGCCATGGCCGAGATGCGCGTGGCGGTGGCGCTCACGCTGCTGCGCTTCCGCCTGAGCGTGGACCGCACGCGCAAGGTGCGGCGGAAGCCGGAGCTCATCCTGCGCACGGAGAACGGCATCTGGCTCAACGTGGAGCCGCTGCCTCCGCGGGCCTGAGCGACGGGCGCCGCTGCGGATCCCAGGGGTCCAGGCCCCGCCCAGAGAGGCCGAGGCCCCGCCCCCGACGGCCCAAGCCCCGCCCCCAACATCCTGCGGGCAGAGACCGCTGCCCTCTGAGTCCAGGTTCTGCTCCTGTAGGACCGGTCGCCGCTGTCCAGCAGCCTGATGGTGCTGGCCACGCCCCTCAAGGCGAGGCTCCGCCCCCTGAGGGTCTGACCCCGCCCCTTTAAATTTAGGCCCCGCCCCCGACGGCCCAAGCCCCGCCCCCAACATCCTGGGGGCAGAGACCGCTGCTCTCCGAGTCCAGGTTCCGCTCCTGTAGGACCGGCCACCGGCCTGATGGTGCTGGCCACGCCCCTCAGGGCGAGGCCCCGCCCCCGAGGGTCTGACCCCGCCCCTTGAGGTTTAGGTCCCGCCCCCTGAGTGTCTGCACCTGTTCGCCTTGAGGGAACCAGACTTGGCCACGCCCCCTGGGGAGCAGGCCACGCCCCTAGGGCTCAGGCCCCGCCCCCAGGATACGGTGGCTTGTCCTCTGGCCTCACCCCTGCGGAGCCAGGTCCCCCAGGCTGTGCCCACCAAACCTTCCGAGGACCTGAGACGCACCCGCTCCTGGCTGGCCTCCCAGGCTGGCCTCCCAGTCGAGGACTTGGAGGCTGGACAGTGACAGCCCTGAACCGGTGACGTCGCTCGTGGGGGCGAACCGCTCAGGCGGCGTCCCAGGACCGGGGCTGTTTGCTTCTGTCCTTGTTTCCTAAACCCGGACCCCTCCCGACCTCCCTTGTGCAAGGCCCTTTGCTGAGTGTTCTGATTTTTGCAGAATAAAAGCAAGGGCTGCTCGTACCCCGCCCGCCCCTCCAGCCCCTGGCTCAGCCGGGCCCTCGCACCTGTAGCCCTGCACTGCAGGAACGAGGGGCTCGGGGCAGGTGTGAAGCAACCGAGGGGAGCGCTGGGCTGGGCTGGGCGGCTGGGAAGCCACTGGTCCTAGGACATAAACCCAGATGTTTTTGGGAACAGCTTGTGCACTTGGTCATTTCGTCAGCAGGTCGCAGGCCTGAGTGGTCTGCTGGCCCCGGGCCCGGTGCGCGGACAGGCCCCGTCCCTGCCTTTGCAGAGGGTTTGCTGAGCGAGGAGCAATTCCACGTGGGAATGTTTATTTGCCACCCACGGCCAGCGCTGCAGAGGAGAGGGGCCTGGGGCTGGGTGAGCCTAGCAGTGGGGTGGGAGGCCGGTCGGGGAGAGATCTTTGGGAGCTGAAGCAGGAGAAGCCGAGTGGGTGACAAGGGGGAGGGAAGAGCATTCCAGGCGGAAGGAGCAGCGTCTGCAAGTGCTCTGAGCTGAGGGACAGCACAGTGTGCTGCAGGAATCCTCCAGGGCCGGGCGCGGCTGGATCCGGGGAGTTTGGGCAGGGTGGAGGCAGGGTGCTGGGCATGGGCCACGTTCACAGGCAACAGGGAGCCATCGGGTGTGTGTGTGTGGGGGGGGGGTGAGCAGGGTCAGGGCGGGACATGGTCAGATTTAAGGCTGGCGTGGAGGTGGTTTCCGTGGGGGGCGGACTGGAGGCTGGGACCCTGGGGAAGAGGGAAGCTGAGGTCTAGCCGAGACAGGAAGGGCCTGGACGGAGGTGGCCTGGATCTAGCCATGGAGGCCGAGGGGAGGAAGGCAGTGGGCGTGACACCCAGGTCCTTGGGACTCGATGGTGGAGTAGTCCCTAGGATGGGGCTATAAAAGGTGGGGCATGGAGTTTGAGGCCATAGTGAGCTGGGGCCGCCCCGCTGAACTCTAGCCTGGGCGACAGAGCCAGGCGCGGCTCGAGCCCGAGCATGCTTGAAATCTTCAGGAGAAGACGAATGAGAAACCGGTAAAGAAGTAAGTTAATTTGCAAAGGGCCTTCGATATTGACGTTTGTCGTGGGAGAAACGGGGAGCCCTGGAGGGTCCTGAGCAGAGGAGCGGTAAGACTTGGTATGTAGCCGGGCGAGGCGGCTCACACCTGTCATCCTTGCTCTCTGGGAGGCCGAGGCGGGAGGATTGCTCGAGGTCAGGAGTTCGAGACCAGCCTGAGCAAGAGCGAGACCCTCGTCTCTACTAAAAAAAAAAAAAAAAATAGAAAGAAATGAATCGGCCAACTAAAAAATATATAAAAAAAACTAGCCTGGCGTGGTGGTGCATGCCTGTGGTCCCAGCTACTCCTTGGGAGGCTGAGGCAGGAGGATCGCTTGAGCCCAGGAGTCTGAGGTTGCTGTGAGCGAGGCTGACGCCACGGCACTCACTGTAGCCTGGGCAACAAAGCGACTCTGTCTCAAAAAAAAAGAAAATAAAAAATAAAATTGATGGAGTACTTCCTGTGTGCTCTTCCCATGTATTATGTTCTCAGTTAATCCTCACACTAACTTTTGAGATCATGTTTTATTACCTGAGTATTATTTTTTTAGAGACAGGGTCTGGCTCTGTTGCCCAGGCTGGACTGCAGTGGTGCAATCACAGCTCACTATAACCTCAGACTCCTGGGCTCAAGCGATCCTCCTGCCTCAGCCTCCTGAGTAGCTGGGACTACAGGAACGTGTCGTCATGCCCGGCTAATTTTTTGTAGAGACAGGGTCTTGCTATGCTGCCCAGGCTGGTCTCAAACTCCTGGCCTCAGGCGATCCTCCGGCTTCAGCCTCCCGAAGTGCTGGGCTTACAGGTGTGAGCCACCACGCACAGCCTGTTATTTTACTTTACAGAGGTGGAAACTGAGACCCCAGGGTGAAATGACTCACCCAAGGTCCTACAAGGGTGTCCTTATGGTGGGGCCTCAGCGGGAGTCCCTCGTCCTTTTCTGTCCCACCCCCGAGGCTCCTGGTCCTGGTCTGGGTCCTTAGCCTCTCTTCGCATAGAAGGATGTGTGAGGAGGGCTTGGGGGTGGGGTGGACCATCAGTGCTGGGGGTGGCAGTGGCCTGTGTCTTGGGGCGTCCCCAGGTGGCACCTGCTGGAATTGTCCCTGTCCCAGGTACTCCTAGGCTGAATGGGAAACGTTCGGGAGCCAAGTGGCTGTTGCCGATGCTGCCTCTGCCACACCTGTGCTGACCACACCTGTGCTGACACACCTGTGCTGACCACACCTGACCACACCTGTGCTGACCATGCCTGTGCTGACCACACCTGACCACACCTGTGCTGACCACACCTGACCACACCTGTCCTGACCACATCTGACCACACCTGTGCTGACCACACCTGTCCTGACCACATCTGACCACACCTGTGCTGACCACACCTGTCCTGACCACACCTGACCACACCTGTCCTGACCACATCTGACCACACCTGACCACACCTGTGCTGACCACACCTGTGCTGACCACACCTGACCACACCTGTCCTGACCACATCTGACCACACCTGACCACACCTGTCCTGACCACACCTGTGCTGACCACACCTGTGCTGACCACACCTGTCCTGACCGAGGGTCTCCGGGAGCCCATCATTTGCCAAACTCCTCCTGCTCCCTCCCGGTGCAGCCCCGCCATCTGCCAGCAGAAACCCACATCTATGGGGTCCGACGTCGGCTCTGTCCCTTCCCATGGGTGGCGGGCACGCGCCTGCCTTTCTCTGCACCTGACTTTCCCTGCTGGCGCGGCTCCCCCAGGTCGCCGCGTGAGCTTCCACGGAGGGCCGTGGGGGCGAGCGGCGGAGAGCCAGGAGGGTCAGCTCGTGGTCGCTGGCCTGGGCTCTGCTGCACCTGTGAGTGTAACCCCAACGCGCGCCCAGCCCGGGGCCTGCCACCCGCCCAGCTGCCCGACCTTGCGCCCTCCCGAGTGTGCAGGCGGCGCCCTCTGCTGGACGGACTGGCGACAAAGGGCGCCGCCGAGGAGTCTACTGTTGATTAGTTCCCTGCCTGCGCCCGCGTGTTGGAGTGTGACCGCGTGTGCGTGTGTGACCGCGTGTGCATTTGAGTGGAGGTGTGTGCACGTGTTGGAGTGCGTGCACGCATGTGTTATGCAAACGCGTGTGGGCATGACGTGCGTGCATGTGTGTGCACGTGAATGTGCGTGTGTAAGCGTGTGTACACGTGTGTGTGTATGTGTCGGTGTCACTGAGCGGCTGTCACAGTCCACACTGGCTGTGCTGTCAGAGCCCCTGCATCGTCCCCAGGTCTGACCCTGGCAGCGCTGGCGGGACGTTCTGGAGAAATAACACCCGTGGAAGCAGCCCTGAGTAACGGGGGGTGGGTGTCGGTGGGTCGGTTACCTGTTCCCTGGCTTGGGAGGACTCCGAGGTGCATGTCTTTTCTTTTTTTGAGACAGAGTCTCACTCTGTTGCCTGGGCTAGAGTGCCGTGGCGTCAGCCTCGCTCACAGCAACCTCTAACTCCTGGGCTCAGGTGATCCTCCTGCCTCAGTCTCCCGAGTAGCTGGGACTACAGGCATGCGCCACCATGCCCGGCTCATTTTTTTCTATATATATTAGTTGGCCAATTAATTTCTTTCTATTATTTTTTAAGTAGAGACGGGGTCTCACTCTTGCTCAGGCTGGTTTCAAACTCCTGACCTTGAGTGATCCTCCCACCTCGGCCTCCCAGAGTGCTGGGATGACAGGCGTGAGCCACCTCACCCAGCTCGGTGCATGTCCTGTGCTGTCTCCCAGCGGCACCAGGCAGGGCTGAGCCCTGGGTGTCCACAGTGGAAATTCCTCTACTGAGTTCCCCCTAACTCCTGTGTTTTCCTTCTGGTCTCACTTCCCCACTGCCCTGCTGGTGTTTCCTGGGATCACCTCCCAAATAAACAACTAGCAGTGGAATTCCTGTCTTGGGGTCACCTCCAAATTGGTATTTGCACTTCCATATACATATATAAATATAGGATTCGGACTTGAATCCTTGCATCAGGGTCTACTGCCAGGGAACCCAAGCACACATCATCTCTCTGCTCCAATCCCCACGGGCATATCCGTTGTGCCCTTTTTATTGAGGAGGAACATGAGGCTCAGAGAGGGCAAGTCACCTGCCCAAGGCCACACAGCTGAACAGTGGGAGTGTTTGCTCCTCTTCTGAGAGCCTCCTCCCTGGAGAGGGACACGGAATGAACAGGGGACAAGTTGTAAGTGTGGAAATTTAAAAGGGAAATCCGCTTTCTGCTTCTGCTCCCCAGCCCCAACCTGGCAGTTTGGTGTGATTTCTTTCAGTTTTTAAAAATTGCATATATAAACTTTTTCAGCATATGTACATTTATATACATGTAACCGGTTTTTTGAATACTCTGAACTTGTGGGGAAATGTATGGTTATCTGTTATTGTATAATGAACCAGCAGGAAACGTAGGGAGGTTAAAATGATACACTTCTTTTAGTTTGCTCACACATTTAGAATTTGGACAGGGCTCAGCAGGGACGGTTTTCTCCACCTTGCACAGCATCAGCCCGGGCGGCTCATGTGAGGCTGGAAGAGCCACTTGCAAGACGGCTCACGCTCATCTCTGGCTATCGGCTGAAGCTCTCAGTTCCTTTCACAGAGGGCCTCTCCATGGGGATGCTTGGGCTTCCTGTAAACACGGGAGCTGTGTCCAAGAGCATCCATTCTGGCCGGGCATGGCGGATCCGATCCACACCAGTAATCCCAGCACTCTGAGGGGACTGAAGCCAGGGGAACATTTGAGGCCAAGAGTTTGAGCCAGCCTGGTTCAAACATAGTGAGAGCCCATCTCTATAAACATTTCATAAAATTAGCCAGGCATGGTGGCATGCACCTATAGTCCCAAACACTCAGGAGGAGGCTGAGGTGGGAGGATTGTTTGAGCCTGGGGAATCTGAGGCTGCAGCGAGTTATGATTGCACTGCTGCACTTCAACCTGGATGACAAAGTGAGACTCTGGCTCTAAAAACAAAACAAAACCAAAAACAAAAAGAAGAAAAGAAAAGAAAAACTGGCATATATTCCAATATTCCAACAAACCTAGAAAGAAGCTTTGTGACTTTCTTATAACCTAGATGCTGAATGCCCAGAAGTCACCAAGACAGCCCAGATTCAAGGAGAGGGGAATTAGACTTCACTTCTGTATCACAATTCTTCGGAGAAACAGAACCAATAAAATCGATCAATCTATCTTTATATATTTATCTTAAGATATATAGCATGTATGTGTGTGTGTGTATATATATATATATATATATGCATATATATGTTTTTTTTTTTTTTTTTGAGACAGTCTCACTCTGTTGCCAGGCTAGAGTGCCATGGCGTCAGCCTCGCTCACAGCAACCTCAAACTCCTGGGCTCAAGCGATCCTCCTGCCTCAGCCTCCCGAGTAGCTGGGACTACAGGCATGCGCCACCATGCCTGGCTAATTTTTTCTATATATTTTTAGTTGTTCAGCTAATTTCTTTCTATTTTTAGTAGAGACGGAGTCTCACTCTTGCTCAGGCTGGT
This sequence comes from Microcebus murinus, assembly GCF_040939455.1. Lineage (NCBI taxonomy): Eukaryota > Metazoa > Chordata > Mammalia > Primates > Cheirogaleidae > Microcebus > Microcebus murinus. The sequence continues at coordinate 1,918,779 of NC_134107.1, read as the reverse complement.
CTCGAACTCCTGAGCTCAAAGGATCCTCCCGCCTCGGCCTCCCATAGCGCTGGGATGACAGGCGTGAGCCGCCGCGCCCGGCTGGAGGACCACATTTTGAGTATCCAGTTCTTATAACTCGTGGCTGCAAAAGTCCCTTTCTTTTTTTGGGGGGGGGCTGGGCTGGCTCCAGAACCCTCCAAGCCCCTCCAGGATGTACAGCTGGATCAGACAGCGTTTCAAGGCGTGAGGATGGAAGGGGTAGGAAAGCTGGGGCATCTCCCCAACGTTCGATTCCTTGCAGGGGAAATGTCCATCCCAGTTCTCTCACTCGGCAGCCCCGCCCTCCAAACTGACCCTTGTCTCGGAGCCTGACCTCAGAGGGGCCAAGACGGCCCCACAGGGGAACTTGAGACCGTGTCTGGACAAGAAGTTCCTCCTTTCAGGCTGACACCCCATTTCCCAGATGGGGAGACTGAGCCCAGTTGGCCTGCCCCGCCCACAGTCAGGGCAAGGACAGGGCGGCACGGGGACTCCGCTCAGGGTCCCCTGGCTCTGCCCTCCCGGCCTGGGCCCCGTGTGTGCTCACGGCCCCTCTCAGCCCCACCCCAGCGCCTCCCCTCTGTCCTTGGACGCTGAGCCTGGCCTCCGAGTTTGCCCTTCCAGGTGGGCCCTTCCTAGCCAGAATCGGACCCAAGTAACCCCCAGAGAGACTGGATTCTTTGTTCCGGTCCCTAGCAGTCATGCCTCAGCCCGGGGCTGGGCTGCCAGGAGGCAGGACTTGAACTCCTGCCACACCGTGTGGCCGGGCCTCTAATCTGTAATCGTCCTGACTCTGCTCTGAGTAATGAGGCACGGTGTCCTCCCCAGCCAGCCCGCGTTTGGGGAGGGACTCGGGGGAGGTGGCTTGATCCAGAGCGTGTCCTGGTCCTGCTTAGGCAGCTCCTGGGCCCTCAAGTTCGTGCTTTCCCCTGGCCCTGGAGGGTGGGGACGGCTGTAAATCTGGGGGCCCCGAGTCACCCTCGCCCCTGGTTTGCACGGGAGGTGCTGAGCTGTGAAGTTCCGGTTCCCACTCTGCGTGTAGCCGAGAGCTGGTTCCTCTCTGTACCCAACTGGTCCCGCCCTCGTGCCCTCGTGTCTTCTTGGCCTAGTGCCCAGGCAGGGCGGAGGTGGCCGGGTCCGCGGGGATTGGCTGGCCCAGCCGGCCCGGCCTGCTGTGGGGCAGGGGTGCCCAGCGCCAAAGGCGTCCCAGGAGGAGGGGAGAAGGAGTTGTGTGGGCGAGCTGCTCCCCAGAGAAGGTGCCCGGCTGGGGGGCGGGGCTGGGGGGTCCTGGCCCGGGTTGGGGAGGGGACTGCCCGAGGCTGGGGCGGCTCCAGGCTGCCAGCCCAGGGGACTGGTGGTTTCCCAGTAACTGAGCTCCTGGCAACCTCCCTGTGATTCAGCTGGGCCTTTCTAAACTGGAATCAGCTTGCTCTCTCCTCCTCCTCCTCCTCTTCCTCTGCCCCTGGGGCCCCTGGGTGTCCCTCCCTGCTCTCAGCCCCTGCGTCCCCATCTCTGAGCCCTCCCCCGCCCCCTGCACCGGGCCTGGCGCCCCTCCCCTCCCCTGGGCCTCAGGAGCTGCCCCTGCACCCGCCTGCCCTGCAGGATGCCCCAGCTGAGCCTGTCCTGGCTGGGCCTGGGGCCGGCGGCCGCCTCCCCGTGGCTGCTGCTGCTGCTGCTCGGGGCCTCCTGGCTCCTGGCCCGCGTCCTGGCCTGGGCCTGCGCCTTCCACGCCACCTGCCGCCGCCTCCGCTGCTTCCCGCAGCCCCCTAAACGTAGCTGGTTCTGGGGTCACCTGGGCCTGGTGAGTGTGGCAGCAGGACGGGGCTGGGGGTCAGGGCGGGGGACTTCCCCAGGGCGGGGAAGGGGCTGGGGGGCCAGGGGCGGAGGTGGGCTGGGGTCGGGATGGCAGAGAAGCGAGGGCGGCGGCTCACTCTCCCCTGCTCGCTGCCTCGCTGCTCTGCTGTGCCACCCGGCCTCTGTCCCCTCCCTGTCCTCCCACCCGGCCTGCTCAGCGTCCTCTTCCCGCCTGTCTCCCCCCTGGGGCACCGGGGGGCTCGTGGGGAGGCTGCACAGGGCAGGGCCCTGGTGCCCCGTTCTGCACGGCGGGGCTGGAGGGCTCCTGAGGGCACCGTGCAGGGTCTGTCCCTGCCGGGCCCGTGTCTGCTGGCCTGGGCCGGGGTCTGCACCTCCCGTGGGAATTTGCCAAGACCCCCTTCCTTCCCTGCAGCCGCAGGGCAGGGCGCAGCTGGGCTGGAGGAGAGGTGTGGCCGTGCTCTGTGTCCCTGCCTTTCCTCCCGCACGGCACGGCACGTTCTCTTTCTTATCCTGCCCTCCCTGGCAGAAGGGCTCTCTGCGGCCTTGGCCCTCCCAGCCGCACTCCCGGGAGGAGGCTCCTCACGCCGCCGTCCTAGCCTCATCCCCAGGGGCCTGTCCTCCGTCCCGAGTGGGCTCCTGTTGCCAGAACACACTTTGGATCTGCTGTCACCCGTAAAAGCGCCACCTCCGAGGCCGGGACCCCTCTCCCTCCAGCTTCCTTCTTTCCCTCCTTTCTGTCTTCAGCCCCCTGGGGACGTCCGGTCCCTCCTCCCTCCCAAGAGCGTCCCGTCAACCCTCCTGGCTGGGCTGCCCCGCGCTCACCTTTCTGTCACTTGCTCCTGGGCCGAAGGCTCTTGCCGGCCCGGCCGTTTGGAGAACGTTTCCTTCCGATCCGTGCGGCGGCCGCTATTCACCGACCCCTTTCCACAGTGACTGACGCTAGAGAGAGTCACAGAACGGCACAGACGGGCGACATGTGGGTCCCCGCCCGCCCCCTGTGCAGGGCACCTCGTTCTCTTTGCGCCCCAACTGCCGGCCGGCTCGCCGTGCCTCGGACAACGAGCTGTGTCCACTCACTGCCTCTATTTCCCCGCTCGCCCCTCGCCGCCCCCGTGCCCCCTGGGATGACCGCGGCCTCCAGGCCCCCAGACCCCAGGGGTGGCTCCTGGCCCGGCTCCTCCGTCTCTCTGGCTTGCTGGCCGCCCCGTCCCGCCCCCACCTCGTCTTCTCCTGGGTCCAGGACGCCGCCATCCCCGGATCCCCTGGGCCTCCCCCTGGGCCCCCTGTCTCTGCTGTTGTCACACCCCCCACTGTGGAGGTCCCCAGGGCCCACCAGCCCCTCCTGCCTCTCCCCTGCCCCCAGCCCCTCCTCCCCCAGGGCTCCAGCTTCGCCAAGGAGCGTCGGGGTGGGGGTCCCAGCTCACGGCTCTCCTGAGCAGGGGCCATGGGCCCTCCTCATGGGGGTCTCGCGACACCTCCAGCCCACCAGGTGTGAGTCCAGACTCACTGCCCCGCCCCGCCCTGCCCCACTCTCGGTCTAGCACATCCACTGCCCAGACCCCACGCTTTGGGGTCCCCTCACTTTCTTTCTTTCTTTCTTTCTTTCTTTCTTTCTTTCTTTCTTTCTTTCTTTCTTTCTTTCTTTCTTTCTTTCTTTCTTTCTTTCTTTCCTTCCTTCCTTCCTTCCTTCCTTCCTTCCTTCCTTCCTTCCTTCCTTCCTTCCTTCCTTTCTCTCTCTCCCTTTCCTTTCCTTTCCTTTCCTTTCCTTTCCTTTCCTTTCCTTTCCTTTCCTTTCCTTTCCTTTCCTTTCCTTTCCTTTCCTTTCCTTTCCTTTCCTTTCCTTTCCTTTCCTTTCCTTTCCTTTCCTTTTTCTTTTGAGACAGAGTCTCGCTTTGTTGCCCAGGCTACAGTGAGTGCCGTGGCATCAGCCTAGCTCACAGCAACCTCAAACTCCTGGGCTCAAGTGATCCTCCTGCCTCAGTCTCCCCAGTAGCTGGGACTACAGGCATGCACCATCATGCTCGGCCAATTTTTTCTATATATATTTTTAATTGGCCAATTAATTTCTTTCTATTTTTAGTAGAGACGGGGTCTCGCTCTTGCTCAGGCTGGTCTCGAACTCCTGACGTTGAGTGCTAGGATTACAGGCCTGAGCCACCGAGACCGGCCCTCACCCCCTTTCTCTCCTCTTTCTCTCGCTCAAGCATCCTGTCCCTCAGCATGTCTGGCAGAGCTGCCTGGACAGAGTGAGGGGGGAGGGGAGGGGAGAAGGGGAGGGGATGGGGGAGGGGATGGGGGAGGGGAGGGGGGAGGGGAGGCCACAGAGTGAGGAACAGGCAAACACGGGTAAAAGAAACACATGCACGCACTGACACCACACATCCGTGTCTGCCTGTCATCACCTGTGCTCTCATTGTTCTACATTTCTATGTCTTCACCTCTCCTTTGTATCTACCCGGCCTGTCTGCCTGTCCGTCCTATTTCTCTCCACCCATCCACCCCCCCACGCGCCTATCTAGGGAAAGACTCAGAGAGGAAGGGGGGGCGAGAGGCACATAGACACAGACACAGACGGAGACTGACCGAGAGAAGCTGACCCCACAGCGGGTGTAGACCGATAATCCAGGCAGAGGGGCCGAGAGGGGTGGGGCGCGTGGTGGCCAGGGGGCTGCAGCGGGCGGTGGCAGCGTCCGAGGCTCCTGCCAGGCCTGGTGTCAGCCTTGACTGTCCCCCAGGCCCAGAGCAACGAGGAGGGCATGCGGCTGATCGAGGACCTGGGCCACCACTTCCGTGACGTCCACCTCTGGTGGGTCGGGCCCTTCTACCCCGTCCTGCGGCTCGTGCACCCTAAGTTTGTTGCCCCCCTGCTCCAGGCCTCAGGTATCTCTCCCAGGCGCCTATGCCCCCAGCCTCTTCCCTGCCTCTGCTCTCAGCCTCCCCACCCCCCCCCCCGGACAGGCCAGGCTGAGCAGGGAGACAGAAACAACCGACAGAGACCATGGCTCTGCCAACATCCTGCTGGGCGACTCCGGGCAGGTCCCCGCTCTCTCTGGCTACTCAGGCCTCTTCCAGCTGTGAGTAATGGCAACTCCACCCGGTGTGGTGTAAGCAAAGGAAGAGAATCTATGGACTGTAAAGTCCAGGAAGGGTGGCCTTCAGGCACGGCTGGATCCAGGTGTTTAAACAATGCCCCCGGGAGCCTGTCTTCATCTCTGACTTCTGCATCTCTCTGTGGTGGCTTCACTCTCAGGCTGCTAAAGGCGGGTCTCAGAAGCTCGGCCCCCGTGGAGAATTCCCTGTGTTCACAGGATCCCCTTAAATGTGTTGGCCCAGGTCCCAGGCCCACTTCTGAGACGGGCATTTCCCGGGTGAGGAAACTGAGGCTTAGGGAGGCACAGTGACCTGTCAAGGTGACGCAGCATGCCGAGGCCTCTCTGCCACCCCAGTGGCCTCGGGGGGCGGGGGAGAGACCCTCAACGGAAAGGTGGGTGGGAGGGAGGGGGGTCGGAGGAAGACCGCCAGCCCCCGGATGGGGAAACTGTGTCAGGCCAGCCGGGGGCTGCTCTGGTGGCGGGTGGAGTCGTGGCGGCTCATCGAGGCGGGCAGAGCTCAGCGAGTGAGGGGCGGTGTCCCCTGGTCTCTGGGGACGGAGGAGCCCTCGGCCAGAAGCGCTCAGTGCTCCGCGGGGAGCGGGCGGGGCTGAGGAGGTCGGGCCACCCGGGGCCTCCAGCAGGGCCATATTTAAGCCCCATCTGGGGCTCGTTTGTGGGGCACCCCCAGGCCGTGTCAGACCATTTCGGGCCCATGTCAGGGCATGTCGTGTCGTGCCAGAGCAGGTCACGTATGTTGTGGCCACGGCCAGGAACATGCCGACACGTGCCAGGCCATGTCCCGTGTCCCAGGTCCATGTCAGGACATGTCAGGGGGTGCGGAGCCACTCAGGGTGTCTCAGGTCCCTCTGAAGGTGTCTTGTCGGGTGCTGGGCTGTGCTCGCGTGGTGCAGAGTATGTGGGACCATGTAGTAGCCATGTCAACGCATGACGGGGCGTGCTGTGCTACGTCAGGGCGTGTCATGCTGTCCCGTCTGCTGCAGCCTGGTCTGGTCCCCCCGCCCCGTCCTTCCTGCTTCCTCTGCCCTCGGCCCCCTTCCTGCTGTGCTGGGCTTGGAGCGGGCAGTGCAGCCCCCGGCTGGTGACCTCCGTCTCCCACCCAACACCCTCCCCTCCCCTCTCCGTGTCCCCTGATGGTCCTCATTGACGTCAGCTGCCATCACACCCAAGGATAGTACTTTCTACAGCTTCCTGAGACCCTGGCTGGGTGAGTAACTGCAGGAGGAGGGGTCTGGGGACACTCTTGGGGGCCAGCGGAAGGTGCTCCCCAGGACCACGGCCCCTGCCTGCCCCTCCTAGGGGACGGGCTCCTGCTCAGCGCCGGTGACAAGTGGAGCCGCCACCGCCGCATGCTGACGCCCGCCTTCCACTTTGACATCCTGAAGCCCTACGTGCAGATCTTCAACAGGAGTGCCGGCATCATGCACGTGAGTCCTCGCACCCAGGGCCCCAGCTGGAGCTTTGGGAACGTGGGCGTGACCCCGGACAGATCTGTCTGAGATCTGGGCCCTCTGGGTGGCTTTGGGGCCCTTGCTTTTCCTCTTGGAGCCTCGGTTTCTTCGTCTGTGAAACGGGCGTGATGATCCCTGCGCAAAGAGCGGTCACGCTGATGGGATGGAGTCACGCGTCTGGCACGTGGCAGGTGCTCAGGAGGCAGTGACGTCTAGTCTGTCCACGGAAGTCCCCTGGACGTCAGGTGACCGTGACGGAGCCTGCAGGGTAGCTCTTTCTGCGAGACAAACCACTTTCAAGCTCACTGGCCGTGCTGGGCCGACTGGACTGTTCCAGTTGTCCCTTGTGCTCCGGGAGGCCAGCCTGGGCTTGCTAGCATGGCGGGGCCCGGGTTCCGAGAGAGGGATCAGAGACATTCGGTGCCTCTCGGCGCTGGGTTTCGGAGCCGGCACGCCGTCATGTGTCCACGTGCTGCTGGCCGAGGCGGGGCCCACGGGCGGCTCAGCTTCCAGGGTGGAGAGAAGGGTCCGCCCCGCAACGGGAGGGCTGCAAATCGCATTGCAGAGGGGGAGGGATGGAAAATCGAGGGCATTTCTGCAATCACGCAGCACTGTGCTAGTGATGAGGGTGACAGTGAGGGCTACCATCGATTGAGCACTTGCTGTATGCCAGAGGCTATACAGCAATTCCACGACATACGTCGACTCTGATCTAATCTGCACAGCCCTGTGAGGTAGAGAGGACTGTGATGGCCACATGATGGATGAGGAAACTGAGGCTCAGAGAGGTCGGGGAGCTTGCCCAAGGTCACCCAGCTAGTAGCGAGCTGGGCGTGGTGGAGCAGGGCTTGGTTTAACTGGCAACGAAGCAGGTCAGCTGTTCTGACTGTTTCTAAAGATGTGACAGGCGGGACGGGGGGAGGGCAGTGAGCTGGCCGAGGGCGCTCAGCACGGGGGGGCAGAGCTGGAACTTGAGCTCAGGTCCTGACTCCCAGCCTTGGGGTCTTCATCTCGGAATAGTGACAGCGTCCTCTCCCACCCGGCTCTGGGCCTGCCTGGGGACAGGTGCAAGTGGCAGAGGACAGAAAGCTGGTTCTGGGGGAGTCCATCCTGGTGGTTGTGGTTGGGGAGGGGCTCAGGGGAGCCAGGGACCAGCCCCAGCTCTGTGCCCTTCTCTGGCCAGGCCAAGTGGCAGCGCCTGGCCTCGGAGGGCAGCGCCCGTCTGGACATGTTCGAGCACATCAGCCTCATGACCTTGGACAGTCTGCAGAAATGCGTCTTCAGCTTCGACAGCCATTGCCAGGAGTGAGTCCTTGCCCGGGGCCTGGGGACGTGTGACTAAGTGGAGGCGGGAGAACAGACTAGAGCCCTCCCGGAAGGGTGGGAAGCGTCAAAAACAGGGAAGGGGAGAGAGAAAGAGCAGTTCTTCCAGGTAGGCGAGGATGCGGGCAGAGCCGGGAGGCTGGGTGGGCAGAGCATGCCCAGCAGGCAGCGAGGAGCCGCCGCGGGGAGGGGGGAGAGGGGCGGCATTGGCCGGGTCTCAAGGACATTGACGGCCAGGCAGAGGGGTAGGAATCTTGTCCTGAGGTCCCAGGGAGCCATGGCGGGTGTTAGAGCGATGACAGTCATGGTCAGAGCTGAGCTCGGACGTGGGCTCTCTAGAGGATGGACTGTCTCGTAGACGTGAGGGTTGGGACCGTGGGGAGGAGGAGGTCTGAGCTCGGTGGAGAAGATGGGGAAGTTCTGGGAGAAACTGAGGAAGAACGGGGGGCAGGACTGGATGTCGCATCAGAGGGAACATGAGCACGACGCCCAAGCTCTGCGTTGGGGCCTGGGGTGAGGAGCCGGCACAGCGTGGAGGCGGGGAGAGGCGGGGTGGGGCGGCCCCATCTCCTGGAGGGAACGTGGTCTTGGGCTTCGGCCTGGAGGCGCCGCCAGGGTTCTCCTTGTGGCCCGCAGCCACCTCCTCTCTTTTCCTGGGCCCTGCAGGCGTCCCAGCGAGTACATCGCCGCCACCCTGGAGCTCAGCGCGCTCATCGTGAAACGGCACCAGCGGGTCCTCCTGCACGCGGACCTCCTGTACCACCTCACGCCCGACGGGCGGCGCTTCCGCAGGGCCTGCGCCCTGGTGCACGGCTTCACGGACGCCGTGGTCCGCGAGCGGCGCCGCGCCCTCGAGAGCCAGGGTGTGGACGGCTTCCTCAAAGCCAAGGCCAAGTCCAAGACCTTGGACTTCATCGATGTGCTCCTGCTGGCCAAGGTGGGCCTCTCTGGGACCCGGATTCCAGAGCCGGACTAGACACTGATGTCCAATGTCAGGTCCATGAGCCAGGGCTTGATCCACAGGGCACCCACTGGGGAGCCATGGAAGGTGGTTGAGGAAGGGCGGGACACGTGGGAGACAGGTTGCAGAGTGACCGTGTGGAAGGCTGTCTGGGAGGAGCAAGCGGGAGGCAGGAGGCCAGGGAGGAAGCCCGTGTGGCAGGTCTGGAGATGGCAAGGGCGGCATCCTGCTTGGACGATGGGTCTTCAGGGATGTTTCCGGTGGGGCTCAGGTGCCCTCAGAGCAGGTGTGACCCGGGGGTTTTGCCTCCTGTCTCCAGGATGAAGATGGGAAGGAGCTGTCAGACGAAGACATACGGGCAGAGGCTGACACCTTCATGTTTGGGGGTGAGGGTCCCGGTGTGGGACTGCAGTGGGGACGGGGGTCTCTCCAGGCCAGGGACTGGATGGGTGGAGCTGGATCCCTCCATTCTGCCCATCCCCGCCCTTCTCCCATCCTCCCTGAGAGCCCCCATGGGTGGCGCTGTCCACACCCTGGTGCTGAAGCAGCCCAGAGACTCCAGCCTGCCTGGCTGCCCCTCAGGCCACGACACCACGGCCAGCGGTCTCTCCTGGGTCCTGTACAACCTCGCGAGGCACCCGGAGCACCAGGAGCGCTGCCGGCAGGAGGTGCGGGAGCTGCTGAGGGGCCGTGAGCCCGCAGAGATTGAGTGGTGAGTGCGGGTCCTCACGGCCTGTCCCCGAGCCCCTCTCCTTGGCTCTGCTGCCGGGCGGGGAAGGAGGAGATGGCTTTGCTGACTCTGCCATTAGTGCCTAGTGGCAATAGGAGCAGGGCGCAGAAGCAGGGCCCGGTACCCAGCCTGGCCAGCAAGGGAAAGGTTGCAGGCTTTGGGGCAGAATGTTCTGGGAGTCCATATTTATTGCCCCGACAACTTGCTATGTGACATTAGTACAATCAAGTCTCTTCTCTGAACCCCTTTCTTCTTTGCCGATGGGACGCATTTCTACCCAACCGGGCTTCCTGGAGATTTAGTGGCAACGTGTATAAAGCATATGCCACCCAGCGTGCATGCAGTAAGGAAACTGCTCCTCCACCGCTGGGTTTTCTGCCTATAGTTGCATTTTTTATCCTAAGACTTCACTCTTTCTGGCTTTTGCGCCTGCCTCCAATTCCCGCCTTACAGTCTGTCCCCCGGATGCACAACGGTCGTAGTGGGTAAAAGGCATCCGTCTCTTCATTCAGTAAGCTCGTCCCCAATGCCCGCCCTCCTACCGTAGTGCCCAGCCCCGCCTCAGTCCTGCGTGGCTAGGCTGGGGCAGGAGGGAGAGGAGGGGAGGCCGGGGCAGGAGGGAGAGGAGGAGAGGCCGGGGAAGGAGGGAGAGGAGGAGAGGCCGGGGCAGGAGGGGAAGGAGGAGAGGCCGGGGCAGGAGGGAGAGGAGGAGAGGCTGGGGCAGGAGGGAGAGGAGGGGAGGCCGGGGCAGGAGGGAGAGGAGGAGAGGCTGGGGCAAGAGGGAGAGGAGGGGAGGCCGGGGCAGGAGGGAGAGGAGGAGAGGCCAGGGCAGAAGGGAGAGGAGAGGCTGGGGCAGGAGGGAGAGGAGGAGAGGCCGGGGCAGGAGGGAGAGGAGAGGCTGGGGCAGGAGGGAGAGGAGGAGAGGCCGGGGCAGGAGGGAGAGGAGAGGCTGGGGCAGGAGGGAGAGGAGGAGAGGCCGGGGCAGAAGGGAGAGGAGAGGCTGGGGCAGGAGGGAGAGGAGGAGAGGCCGGGGCAGGAGGGAGAGGAGGAGAGGCTGGGGCAGGAGGGAGAGGAGGAGAGGCCAGGGCAGAAGGGAGAGGAGAGGCTGGGGCAGGAGGGAGAGGAGGAGAGGCCAGGGCAGAAGGGAGAGGAGAGGCTGGGGCAGGAGGGAGAGGAGGAGAGGCCGGGGCAGGAGGGAGAGGAGGGGAGGCTGGGGCAGGAGGGAGAGGAGGAGAGGCCGGGGAAGGAGGGAGAGGAGAGGCTGGGGCAGGAGGGAGAGGAGGGGAGGCCGGGGCAGGAGGGGAAGGAGGGGAGGCCGTGTTGGCAGCAGTGTGTACAAACTCACCACGCTGGGCATGGGGGCAGGGCGGTGCCTCCACCCAAGGGGCAGCCGTGCAAAGCCGGGATGGAGGCACGCAGGAGGGAGCCTGGTGCGTTTGGGGAGTAAAAGTGTCTGGCCCCGTGTGAAGCGCTCAGTGTGAGGGGTGCACAGGGGCGTCCCGATGGGGCTGGAGCCGGCCATGGAAGCCCCTCTGGGGATGCTTGGGAAACCCTTCGGGCTGGGCGCGCTGGCTCGCACTTGTACTCCTAGCACTTTGGGAGGTCGAAGTGGGAGGACCGCTTCAGGTCAGGAGTTCGAGACCACCCTGAGCGAGATGCGAGACCCTGTCTCTACTAAAAATAGAAAAAATCAGCCGGGCATGGTGGCCTGCACCTGTAGTCCCAGCTACTCAGGAGGCTGGGGCAGGAGGATCACTTGAGCCCAGGAGTTCAAGGTTGTGGTGAGGTATGATCATGTCACTGTACTCTAGCTGGGGTGACAAAGCGAGACTGTGTCTCAAGAAAAAAAAAAGCGGGGGAGATTGGACTTTAACCTGAGGCGTGCCGGTGCTAGTCCCTTGGGAAGCTGATATGAGATCAAAGGTAAATGTGGGCAGAGAGGCTGCTGGTAGGGAAGTCAGACATTGGGCAGAAACGGTCAGACACTGGTGAATGGCAATGCTCAGTCACTGGCTGGGGGCTGGGGGTGGTGGTGGCCCAGGACAGTGTGGCCTTCGTTGGATGGTGCAGCAGAACTTGAAGACCCCGTAGCTGGGGGCTGGCAGCTCATTGCAGTTCTTGCAGCTGGACAGCAATTTTTTTTTCTTGAAGGGAGATCCAGGACTAACATAGGAGGGCAATGGGGAGCCGTGGGAGATGTTTGAGCAGGGGAGGTCCAGGTCAGAAACATCTTTCTGTGGCTACAAGGGGGGAAACTGGAGGGGATGAGTTGGGAGGTGTGAGTCCAGGGGATAGGTTCTGGTCCAAGGGCTGACAGATGGGGAGGAGAGGTTGGACGGGACAAACGATTTGGAGGCATTGCCGGGAACTTCAAGGCGTTGCTCGGCTCAGCTGTCCTGTCTTTGTGCTGCCCTCAACCTCGAAAAATTATGCACTTGGCCAATAATCAAACAGTACAAAAGGGTTGCTATGAATATAAACTTCCGTCCTGTGCCCGCGTCCCAACCCCAGTCCTGCCCCAGGGCTTCCTGCTCCTTCCAGACAAGGTTCCGTCTCTTCCCCTTTCACCTGTTCAGTCCCTCCCCGCGTGCGTTTTTTCACCCTGTTTCCGCACAACTCGGAGCGTGCACGGAGCGCTCAGGGATGAATGCTGACAGCGTAGCTTTAAGATGCTTTCCGCTTTCTCCAGTATGAAGTTCTGAAAAATTAGTTTTGAGTTGCAAAGACGATCAGAGGAACGATTTTATTTCCCGTTTTCACAAAAGGGACCATTACCGGGAAGATTAAGTTCACCAATGTTTTCCTCTCCTTCCAGCCTAATCTTACTTGCTTCATTCGCGGTAAGCCCTTCTAGACCTTTCCCTTGGCGATAGAGTCTACATATATCCATGTACGTGACGCCACTTGTTCTTCTCACTCCACGTGTGTCTCGGAGCTCCTCCTATCTGAGGGCTACGTACCCGTCCTCAGTTTACCCAGCTCACCCCTCCGTCCAGGATGTTTATATAAACCTTTTAAATTATAACAGATATTTCCAGATTGCCTGTTAGTATCTCTCTGCTGACTTAGCCTCCAGTTTGTGATGGGACTAGTGACCGCTGCTTCCTCCGTTCTGCTAGTTGTGTGAGATTCCATCCTAGGGATGCAGCGTCATTCATCAGAACGTCTCTCCGTGTGATGCGCGTCCGTACAGCTCCGAGCCTTTTACTGTGAGAGATGCGATGAGAATTTGCTGTTGGGCTGGACCGTAAAACACACGTGGTGTGTCCCTGGCCGCGCTGGCAGTCGCCCTGCAGAAAGGCAGTACTGTCCACACCATTGTCAGTGCGTGAGGTTCCTCTACCCCCACCCTCGGCGACCCTTGGCATCACCTTCCTTGCTAACTCTTGCCTCGAATAGGTGTGGCGTGACGTGTCACTGTCAGACAGTTTTCATTTCCCTGCTCACAAGCGACTTTGAGCACCTCCTGGTTTATCTCGCATTTGGGCTCCCCTGAGTTCTTGGGTCGTATTCTTTGCCCACTTTCCTGCTGGCTCACCTGCCCTTCCCCTTGTTGATTTGCAGGAATGTCTTACCTATTCCAGAGATTGTTCTAGATCGCTATCCTTATGGTGAATATCTCCTCTGAATCTCTCATCAGAATGCAATGTGGTCCATGGTTTCTTTTATTGCACAGAAATTCTTACTTTTCATGTGCATTTTTTCCCTTTTTTTTTTTTTTTTTTTTTTTTTTTTGAGACAGAGTCTCACTTTGTTGTCCAGGCTAGAGTGAGTGCCGTGGCGTCAGCCTAGCTCACAGCAACCTCAAACTCCTGGGCTCGAGTGATCCTTCTGCCTCAGCCTCCCGAGTAGCTGGGACTACAGGCATGCGCCACCATGCCCGGCTAATTTTTTTATATATATATATCAGTTGGCCAATTAATTTCTTTCTATTTATAGTAGAGACGGGGTCTCGCTCTTGCTCAGGCTGGTTTTGAACTCCTGACCTTGAGCAATCCGCCCGCCTCGGCCTCCCAAGAGCTAGGATTACAGGCGTGAGCCACAGCGCCCGGCCCCCCCTTTTTTTTTTTTTTTCAATCTTTCTGCTTGTGCTTTGGGGTGTTAAGCATTCCAACTCCTAGGTCACAAAAATATCTCTTACGTTATCTTATTTTAACTTTGTAGTATTACCTTTCCCCTCTAGGAAGGGACTCCACCCTGTACACAGAGTGGACAAGCATCTGGTCTTTTGGTTTCCACGTTGCCGACTGTCTGGACACCTTCCACCAAGTACCCATTGCCCAGGATGTGTCACCCTCCTTTATGAGGTGCTAAGTTTCCACCTGTCACGTGCCTGATGAAAGCTCCCCACTCTGCTCTACGCACCTGCTCTTCTGTTCTTGTAACAGCACCACAGACTTAAAAAATTGTTTTATGTCATTTTTATTATAAGGCTATGCCTTTGTTATAGGTCTTAATATGTGGTGGATTGTGTTTCCTTTCTTCAATCTTTTATTTTTAAATTGACCTAACTCTAGCCAAGGCTTGTTTCTTCCAATCAGAATAAGGGTGTCAATTCTAAAGAAAATTGCAGCTTGACATTGATTGGATTGTGTTGAATATATTGATTATTTCAGAAAGGATTGACACTTTTATAATATTAGGTCATTCCCACCCTAGAGCTGAACTGGACTTTACTTATTCAAACAAACTTATAAGCCCTCTTGGAGATCCCCCCACACCGCCTGCTTTCGTTAGTTTATTTTATAATTTTTAAAATGTTTTTGTGCAGATGCATTAACACTTTTAAGGATACCCTTCACTCCTGCTTTGCTTTTCCTTGGCTAACACTACCGGGCCAAGTTTTCTTCTAGTGCTTTTGGGAGTTCTATTTTCATCCTTGACTCTTCCAGAGTCAATTTTGTTGCATGACTCAGGGTCGGAGGGAGGAGGTGGGAGGGAGTCACAGGGCAGCAGCAGGGCTGTGCTTGCTCCCTGGATGACCGCTGGGGGTGCTCCTCAGGGAGGACCTGGCCCAGCTGCCCTTCCTCACCATGTGCATCAAGGAGAGTCTGCGGCTGCACCCCCCCGTCACTGTCATCTCCCGCACCTGCACCAAGGACGTGGTGCTCCCCGATGGCCGGGTCATCCCCAAAGGTGCCCACCGTGGCAGGGGGAGGTGGCTCCTGGGTGGGGAGGTGGTCCCTTCAGGCGGCTTGGACCTTGTCCTGACTGTCCCCTCCTCCCAACAGGGAACGTCTGTGTCATCAGCATCTTTGGGATTCATCACAACCCGTCAGTCTGGTCCAACCCTGAGGTGCTGCCCCTCCCCCCTTCTCCCCCCTGGGGCCTGGTGACGGGGAGGGGTCCTGACCGGGGACACAGACACCCCCTCTACTGTGCCCACATCTGTCTTTCCTGGGGGAGGCTGGGTGTCCTGAGACTCCCCATCCAGCAGCCCTGTCTTCCCGGGTCCCCAGGTGTATGACCCCTTCCGCTTCGACCCAGAAAACCCCCAGAAGAGGTCACCCCTGGCGTTTATTCCCTTTTCGGCGGGACCCAGGTGAGGCCGCGGGGGTCAGAGGCAGGGATGGGGAGGGGGGTCCAGGTGGTGGCCGCATCAGAACCCTCCGATGTCTGCAACGGTGGCGCGTTCAGACCTTCTCCCCTGTGTGCTGCCTGAGTTGGGCTGGAGTCTGGGCCAGCGTGGGGGACACACACGCCCACAGGGGGTCCCAGGCACCATTAGCTCCCGGCCCTGCTCCCCACGCTGCTCGGGGGAGGGTGGGGGCCCCCGGCCAGGATCCAGGCGTGTGACGAGGCCCCGATGGGGGCGTGGGTGCCGTCACTGTCCCCACCCCCCACTCCCGCCCCCAGGAACTGCATCGGGCAGACCTTCGCCATGACCGAGATGAAGGTGGTCCTGGCGCTCACCCTGCTGCGCTTCCGCCTCCTGCCCGACCACACGGAGCCGCGCAGGAAGCCGGAGCTGATCCTGCGCGCCGAGGGCGGCCTCTGGCTGCGGGTGGAGCCGCTCAGCGGGGACCTGCAGTGACCCACCGCGGCCAGGTCTGGGAGACTCCAAACCAATCCACCTGCCTGTGCAGACTCCCAGGAATAAAACCGCTGTCACCTGTGCCTGAGCCTCGCCCGGAGCCAGCAGGGGGCGCGCGGGGGCTGCAGGCACTTGCAGGTGGGACCGGCTGGTGGGGCGGGTGGTGTCCCTGAGCCCAAGAGCCTGACGCACTCTCTAGCTGACCACAGGGCTCCCTCGCTGATGGCTGGTTCTCCCAGAGCCCAGGGAAGGACTTTTTTTTCCGTGGGCGAGAGGGAGCCATGGGAGGTATTTGAGCAGGAGAAGGACCAGGATTAAGGAGGGACATAAGAAACAGGTTTGAGGCTCTGAGTCACAGAAGCAAACCCACAGAGGCTCCGTACTTCCACTACCCTGACCTCATGTCTGATCAAAACACCCAGGCTTCTCTCTCCTAAGGTTTCTTCACTGTGTTTCTATGGTTACTAAAACACTGTGTTTATTAAACATAAAAAGCCTGGTTGCTTTATAGTGTGTGTCTGATCATTGCAGTGTCTGCATCGATTATGTGGCCTGTCCTTTTTGCTGGTTTTCACTCATGGGTCAGTGATTATTGTCTGCCTGGTTATCTGTGCCTGGGTATCGGCCGCCATATTTGAAATAATATTTGTAGAATTTGAATTACGTTAAACGAGGTTCAAGGCTTGTGTGGCGCAAAGTCACTAAGGCAGTTTAGACTGAAGCTGAAATCACACGTTCAGGCTCTTTCACCCTGAGAGACGCAGCCCTTTGAGGGTTCCACCGGAGTGGCTAGGGTTTATTTCAAACTCCCCTCCTTGTAGCACTCCTGGGCCTGGGCTACTCGCCCCGCTCATCATGGGGCCATTAAAGCAGAGTTTCGCATTGCCTTAATTGAGAAATGCCCCTAGTGTGAAAGTATAATTTATATATATTTGCGGTTTCTGGTTTTCGTTTGAATTGTGTCTCTGTCGTTTTTTATTTCATTTTCATGTCATTTATTCACATAAGGAGTTGGAAAGGCATCCAGCTCTGAGGGTTTTCCCCGCTGGAGTTCAGTGACACAGTCCCAGCTCGCTGCAGCCTGGAGCGGCTGAGCTGCAGACACCACACCCGTCGTGCGGGCAGCAGGAAGCAGGAGGGGGGTACTCGGGGGAGAGAGCACCCAGTTTTCTCTTAAGGAAGGTTGCCAGAATCACTACGTGATCCCTGACTTTCCCACATGGGACAGGGTGACAGAGGGAATGGCCTTGGAAAGGGTAAAAATGTTTTTTTGGGGTGTCTCTTTAAAACTTCCCCCACTCTTTTTGGGACTTAAAACCCACATCCCTGCCTCAGGCCGGTGGTCATGGGGGGCAGGGGGGTGTCCACTGTTCTCTGCACCACAGGGCATGGCTCAGGGGAACCGTTCTGGTGGAGGTCTGGGTGGAGGTCAGGGATTGTCTTCTCCTGAGATGGGTTGGATCAGAACCGTCAACTCCAGTTAAACAGCAACAGCCCGAAGCTGCAAATTTTTCCCCTAAAAGCTCCGTATTTCTGCCTGTGTTTAGGACAATCGGTGCTTTAAGGTGGGAGTCTGTCATTTTCCTCATTTTCTGGAAAAGTACTAAACCTCCTTTTCCTTCACCGCAAACCACTTGTCCATGGTCCTTTTGGACCACGAGGACAAGGACAATTCTCCAGGGAAGATGGGGCAGCCGGGTGGGTGCTGTCAGTGTGAGCTGATCCTGAACCCATGCCGTGATCTGCATGTTCGTGTCCCCCCCAAACTCATACCTTTTAATCTGACCTCCACTGCAGTGGCGTTAAGGTGAGGGGCCTCTGGGAGGTGGCTAGGTCACGAGGGCTTTGCCTTCATAAACGGGATCGATGTCCCTGAGAAAGAGACGTGAGGGGGTGTGTTTGCCCCTTCCACCGTGGCTGGACACCAAGGAGACGCCCTCTGTGAGGAACATGCTCTCGCCACACACCGGACTTGCTGGAACCTTCACCTTGGACTCCCCAGACTCCTGAACTGTGAGCGATCCATTTCTGGTGTTTATAAATTACCCAGCTCACAATATGTTGTTATAGCAGCCTGAATGGACTAAGACAATCCGCGTCACCATGGAGTTGAACTGCCAAGGTCAGAATCCCAGTCTGTATTGAGTAGTTGTTTGGCTTTGGGAAAACTTCTTATCTCTCTAAGCTTCAGTTCTTTTACTGCCTAATATATTGGGCTGTTGTGACGATTGAACAAGCCAGTGTGTATAACTTAGGCGCCAAAAATGTTAAGAACTAATATGTCACAAGGATTAATTTCCCTCCTCTCCCTTCTTTTTGCATTGCAATTTAAATTTTGAGATGTTTTTAAGTCCCAAAAGATAACTTTAACTTTTGGTAATGTGGTAACCTGCTGTTAAAAAAACATTCATTAGAATATTCGGTAAATTGAAAGTATCTATCCATAGTTAGAGTGTGGTGGCTGTCACCTGTAATCCCAGCACTTTGGGAGGTCGAGGTGGGAGGATTGCTTGTGGCCAGGAGCTTGAGACCAGCCTGGGCAACATGGTGAGACCCTGCCTCTACAAAATATTTAAAGAAAAGATAAACAAAAACAAAATATCCATAGCTAGATCTGAGAAATCGCAAGGGTCTGGGGTGCACAGCTGGTTCAAAGCTTAGGACTAAAAATAATTTTTTACTTTCTTGTCACAGAAGCAAGACCCAGACTTTATTTTCATCTAGATGTTGCAGGAAGTGGAGGTCGTGTGGGTTTTCAACAGTGAGAGGAAGGCAGAGGGGCGGGGATGTGGCCGTTCCTTTCAGCACCAGGGACAGCGGCCGGCAGGGCCTCCCCTCCGTGTGGCTGTCGGGGCTGGGGGGGGGGGGTCACAGAGTCTGAGGACCGGGTGCCTTTCACTAGGGGGCCGCAGCTGGGGTTTGAGCCACGCAGCCTGCACCCCGTGTCCGGTTCTCACCCACGATGCTCTGCGTCGTCTCTTGAGTCTCACAGCTGGAGTCCGGCATGGCACTGAGCACTCGCTTGTAAAACTGCGGTTTACAGCTGTGTAGATTAGTAGTTACAACTAAAAACACCAAACAGCTTTCACAGGAGAAAAGGAAACAGGCCGGCGCAGTGGCTCACGCCTGTAGTCCTAGCACTCTGGGAGGCCCATTCGGGAGGATCGCTCTAGGTCAGGAGTTCGAAACCAGCTTGAGCAAGAGTGAGACTCCATCTCTACTCAAAATAGAAAGAAATTAATTGGCCAGCTAAAAATATATAGAAAAAATTAGCCGGGCATGGTGGCACATGTCTGTAGTCCCAGCTACTCCTTGGGAAGCTGAGGCAGGAGGATCGCTTGAGCCCTGGAGTTTGAGGTTGCTGTGAGCTAGGCTGACGCCACGGCGCTGTAGCCCAGGCAAGAGAGTGAGACTCTGTCTCAAAAAAAAAAAAAAAAAAAAGGAAAAGAAAAGGAAGCAATTGGTAAGTGTAGACATTTATGAAAAAAATTCTACTTTCCGCTCCTCCTTCCATTGCAACAGTTGGGAGAGGTTTTGCCTACGTTCCTACACAAACATCAGCGCCCGCCCGAGTGACCGATTTGCGGGGGTCCCGTCCCCTGGGGAATGTGGCATTTGGCTCCTGGCAGGGACCGCAAATAGGCTAATGGGGGGACTTCAGTGGAGGACACTTCCGAGGCATGGGCAGGGCCAGGGGACCTTGAGGGAGGGAGGGAGCGGCACCCTGGGGCAGCGTCACCGCAGTGTCACCACGCCCGGGGGGTTGGGGGTGGGGCAGGCAGCGGAGGGTCCTGGGACCCAGACGGAGTGAGGGCACCTGCACGAGGACGGCAGAGGACAGACCTCAGTCCCCCGTCCCCTCTGGGCTCCTCTGGATGTGCCCAGGGACCGAAGCGCCACCTCCCGACCTGGTGGCAGGGGCAGCAGCAGGTGCGCGCTCCTGCAGCGGCTCAGCCCACAGGGCCCTGCAGAGGGGCTCGGTGGGCGCCCCGCCCGGGTGGTCCCTCGCTGCTGGTCCTGCAGATTCTGTCCACCCCCGTCCTCCCCGGCCCCGCCTCCTACCCCACAGGCTCCTCTGTTTCTTTTTTTAAAAAATCTGAGACAGGATCTTCCTGTATTTCTCCAGCTGGATGCAAATTCCTGGGCTCAAGGGATCCTCCCACCTCAGCCTCCAGAGAGGCTGGGACTGTAGGAGTGTGCCCCCACGCCTGGCCTCTGCTCCCTTCCAGGGATGGTCTTGGTGTCTCCTTCCTGGTTTTGGATGAGAAACACCCTTTCCCCCTCCCCAGGGATGGTCTCTGTGGACCCCACCCCAGTCCCCCTTTCTGGGGCTGGGGCTGCTGGGGGGGGTGGGCTGGTGGGGGGGGGTGGGGGCTGGTGGGGTGGGGGCTGGTGGGGGGTGGTGGGGGTGGGGCTGGGGGTGGGGCTGGTGGGGTGGGGCTGGTGGGGTGGGGGCTGGTGGGGGGTGGTGGGGGTGGGGCTGGGGGGTGGGCTGGTGGGGGGTGGTGGGGGTGGGGCTGGTGGGGGGTGGTGGGGGCTGGTGGGGTGGGGGCTGGTGGGGGGTGGTGGGGGTGGGGCTGGTGGGGTGGGGGTGGTGGGGGCTGGTGGGGGGTGGGGCTGGGGGTGGGCTGGGGGTGGGGCTGGTGGGGGGTGGTGGGGGCTGGTGGGGTGGGGGCTGGTGGGATGGGGTGGGGGTGGGGCTGGGGGGTGGGCTGGTGGGGTAGGGCTGGTGGGGTGGGGCTGGTGGGATGGGGTGGGGGTGGGGGGTGGTGGGGGTGGGGCTGGGGGGTGGGCTGGTGGGGTGGGACTGGTGGGGGGTGGTGGGGGCTGGTGGGGTGGGGGCTGGTGGGGGGTGGTGGGGGTGGGGCTGGGGGGTGGGCTGGTGGGGGTTGGTGGGGGCTGGTGGGGTGGGGGCTGGGGGGGTGGTGGGGGTGGGGCTGGGGGGTGGGCTGGTGGGGGGTGGTGGGGGTGGGGCTGGGGGTGGGCTGGGGGGGTGGGGGTAGGGCTGGGGGGTGGGCTGGTGGGGGGTGGTGGGGGCTGGTGGGGGGTGGTGGGTGCTGGTGGGATGGGGTGGGGGTGGTGGTGGGGGTGGGGCTGGGGGGTGGGCTGGTGGGGGGTGGTGGGGGTGGGGCTGGGGGGTGGTCTGGTGGGGGGTGGTGGGGCTGGTGGGGTGGGGGCTGGTGGGATGGGGTGGGGGTGGTGGTGGGGGTGGGGCTGGGGGGTGGGCTGGTGGGGGGTGGTGGGGGTGGGGCTGGGGGGTGGTCTGGTGGGGGGTGGTGGGGCTGGTGGGGTGGGGGCTGGTGGGATGGGGTGGGGGTGGTGGTGGGGGTGGGGCTGGGGGGTGGGCTGGTGGGGGGTGGTGGGGGTGGGGCTGGGGGTGGGGCTGGTGGGGGGTGGTGGGGGCTGGTGGGGTGGGGGCGGGTGGGGTGGGGTGGGGGTGGGGCTGGTGGGGGGTGGTGGGGGCTGGTGGGGTGGGGGCGGGTGGGGTGGGGTGGGGGTGGGCTGGGGGTGGGGCTGGGGGCATGGGCTGGCGGGACCAACTCAGCTCAGCACTGCCTAATAGATCCCACCCACAGAAGGCTCGTATCAGCCATGACTGCTGTCACAGGTACTCCGGCTATTATGGGTACTCTGGACCTTTCTGGAGCTTTGCTTGGGCCCTTTCCCTCACAAATGAGCCTCTATGACTTCCTCCACCTCTGCCAAGATGTTGGCGCAGCGGGACAGCTGAGCTGGCCCTAAATGTGCCTTCGGGAGCTGGTTACGTTTCAAGACCTTTATCGTGGTGAACTGAAGGCGGCGGCTGCTCCTGGCTTGAATGCCGGGCCGGGTTCCTCTGTCACGGTGGGTCCCCTGCGGCTGGCCCCCGCTTCCCCGCCAGGCACCCCGAGTCACACGGCCCCAGGTCTGTGTGCATCTCATGACTAGGAAGGTAGGAAGAATGAACATGCTTTCTTTCTTTCTTTTTTTTTTTTTTAGACAGAGTCTCGCTCTGTTGCCCGGGCTGGAGTGAGTGCCGTGGCGTCAGCCTCGCTCACAGCAACCTCCAACTCCTGGGCTCAAGCGATCCTCCCGCCTCAGCCTCCCGAGTAGCTGGGACCACAGGCATGCGCCACCATGCCCGGCTAATTTTTTCTATATATTTTTAGTTGGCCAATTAATTTATTTCCATGTTTTTTAGTAGAGACGGGGTCTCGCTCTTGCTCCGGCTAGTTTTGAACTCCTGACTTCAAGTGATCCTCCCGCCTCGGCCTCCCAGAGTGCTAGCATTACAGGCGTGAGCCACCGTGCCCCGCCAGAACATGCTTTTTTTTTTTCTTTGTGGAGACAGTGTCACTTGGCGTCCTGGGCAGAGTGCAGTGAGGGTGGGTCACCACAGGCTCCAAGTCCTGGGCTGTGAGCGAGCCTTCTGCCTCAGCCTTCCTGGTAGCTGGGACTACAGGCGCTTGCTAGAGAGCCTGGCTGTGTTTTGTTGGTTTTTGTGTTTGGTTGTTTTTTTTTTTTTTTTTTTTTGCCTTTTTTACTTTTTTTTTTAGATTTAGAGATGGGGTCTGACTGTGCTCAGGCAGTGTTCGGGCTGGTGTCAAACCCCTGAAGCAGCAGCGATCCTCCCGCCTCGGCCTCCCAGAGTGCTAGGACGATAGGCTTGAGCCACCGCGCCCAGCCAGAACATGCTTTTAATGTCATTCGATTGTCCCCCACCTCCACGCTGGGTCTTTATGCTCCGCGTGCGTCTCTGGGGCTGGTCCTTGTACCTGACCCACTCCTTCATGTCACTCAGGTTTTGAGTAAAGGACACCTCTTTGGGAGTCCCTCCTGGTCGCAGTGTCCAGAACGCCCCCCGCGATCACTTACTAGCTTGTCTCACTCTGGTCATTGCTTTCATGACTGCCGCCATCCGACTTGGTCTTATTACCCGAGGGCTTTCCCCATCAGACATGAGTACCACGACGCCAGGGACCCTGTCTGTTTTGTCATTTTGTGTACCTGGCCCTAGCACCGTGTCTGGTACAGGTAGGTGCTCAGGTAAAGTTTTGTTGTTGAGGAATCAACTATTTGGGGGGTATAACTCCACCTCTCCATTTTTGCCAAGGATGATATGAGGCTCAGAGAGGGCAAGAAACTTACCCAGGGTCACACAGCCTGGATTGAGCTAAATTCTGCTAAATCCAGAACTTGTTCCTTCCCGACGTTTGACGAAAGAATAGTGAAACTCTGGCCAGCAGGCAGTCTGCAGGCTTGTCTAGAGAGAACTCAGGTGGGGCCTGTGTATTCATTGTGACTCAAAGCAAGAACTGCTCACCTGTGCTGTCTACCAGCAGTGTGTGCCCCTGTCCCAACCCCTCATTTCTTTTAAAAAGAATTCTTTTTTAGGGACAAGGTCTCCTTCTGTTTCCTAGGGTGGAGTGCAGTGGTGTGATCATAGCTCACTGTAACCTCATAAACTCCTGAGCTCAAGGGATCCTCCTGTCTCAGCCTCCCACATAGCTGGGACTACAGATGCATGCCACCATGCCCGGCTAAATTTAAGTATTTTGTAGAAACAGGGTCTTGCCATGTTGCCCAGGCTGGTCTCAAACTCCTGGCCTCGCATGTTCCTCCCACCTCGGCCTCCCAAAGTTCTGGGATTACAGACGTGAACCACAGTGCCTGGCCCCGATGTCTTGTTTTAATGATTAAATGCATAGCAGCTCGGTGTGAAAAACAAAGCAACAGAGAGATATATATGTAGGAAGTTAAAAGGGTCGTTGCTCCAAGTCTATTTCCCCCGACTCCACTGTGTGTGATATTATGAGATAAATTCTATACCAAGTTTTCGTGCACGGTTCCTGGCTTATAGCTCCAATAGTCCTTGTTATAGTTTTTTTTTTGTTGTTGTTGTTATAATTTGGGGGCATTTTAAACCACAGAAGCAGGCCTCAGGAATCAGAATCTCTGTCTGTCTGTCTGTCTGTCTAATCTTCGCCTGCCTCTCTGGACATGGGTAATAAAACCCATTCCAGAAAGGGGCCTGCCCGGCAGCCTGGAGGAAGGAATGCTGCACAGAGGGGCCGAGAGGAATCTGGACAGACAGGCCTTGCGGCGTGTGGGCGCTGTCCTTTCTGTCCACTCACCTTTCCACACAGCTGTGCACGCTTCGGTCACGCCTTGCCAACGCGGTCTCCGTGACAGGTGCACAGAAACAGGTTTCGGGGAGTCTCCCGGTAGCTGACCACACGGAGGCGAAGAACTCACCCACGCGCAGGGGCTCGGCCACACCCCAACTCTGCAGGGACGGAGGCCCCCGCACCCCAGACCCCTCCAGACCTCACCCTTTGTATCTCTTCATTTGGCTATTTTATTTCCATCCGTTCAAACACCCTGCACGCCGCGCTGGCAGACATGAGCAAGCGTCTTCCGGAGTTCTGTGGGCGACGCTAGCAAACTAATCAAGCCCAAAGGAGGGGTCACACGAACCCCAACGTGGACGCCGGGGGGTCGGAAGCTCTGGCAGCCCGGGCTGGTGTCTGGCGCCTGCAAGGGGGTGGCAGTCTTGGGGGCTCAGAGCCCTCACTCTGTGGGTCTGCCACTGTCTCCAGAAGCCGAGGGCGCCCAGCGGTGTCCGTGGCAGCGCCGATCTCTTGCTCGTCGGTGGGGGGACGTCCGCCCCCTCACAGCGGCCCACGGAAGCCTTGCGTGTGTCCGTTGTGGCGTGGGGGCGCAGGAAGGCACAGTCGAGCTTTTTAACACATTCGTAAGTTTTACGTGTAGACGGGACCATGGCTCACAACAGGTCATCTGGACTTCGCCTTCCCTGCTCTCTCTCCGCCCGTGTCTGATAGAATGCTTTGCAACCCTCCGCGAGGCTGTACGAGGAGGCCCATTTTTCAGATGCGAAGACTGAGGCTTAGAGGTTGATGGGAAGCACCAGAGGCTGGTCATTCTGTGCACTTTCCCGCTGAGGGTGGAAGGGCACCCAGAGAGGACCACCGGCCTCCATCTCCCTATGGGTGGCTCCTCTCCCTGCAACGCTTGCCAGGGGGACATTCCATAAGCCAGCCTGGTGCGATTCGAGCCCCGAGACATTCCCGGGTTGATAAAGAGACCCTTTGGGGAGGCTCCGGCCTCCCCGGGCAAAAAATTCCTGGAGCAGGGAGCTTTCCCTTAGGGATGCCTTCCTCCCACCAGATCCGAGATTTAGGAGTCCCGCCGGTAAGTCCTGCCTTGCCCATCTCCGCGGAGTCCTGCGGGGCTACGCATTCCTCCCCGTGGCCAATGAGAGCTCAATATTGGTCCACACTTTCCTGCTCACCTTGGCCCTCCCAAGGACAAACTGTGTGGTCCCACATGTTGGTGATCTTAGCATGGATTCCAAAGCCACGAGATCTCCTCATTTGCCTTTTTGCACAGCCTGGGGACCCCATCCCACAGCGGCTCTTGGAGGTTCTCCCTCTTCACTCGTGTCTCTGCTAAAAGGTCGCCTCCCCCTGGAAGCCCTCCCCGATTGTCTGG
The DNA here is from genome assembly GCF_040939455.1 of Microcebus murinus. Taxonomy (NCBI): domain Eukaryota; kingdom Metazoa; phylum Chordata; class Mammalia; order Primates; family Cheirogaleidae; genus Microcebus; species Microcebus murinus. Next base: position 1,893,842 of record NC_134107.1, on the reverse strand, counting down.
TTTATTTGATGGTACGATTTTTTCTGGATCATCACCTGTCTCTCCATGAGATGTGATCCTTTGGACACCAGAGTGCCCACCTTTTGCATCCCCAGTGCCCGACAACATAGTAGATGCTCAATAAACATAGAGTTGCATGGACGGCCGTGAGAGGTATGGATTCTCCTCCTTGTTTTATAACTAAAAAAAGCCTCACGCCTCAGACAGATTAAGAGGGCCCCCCCCTCCCAGCACCCTCACAAAGCCTCAAGCTACTCATCTAAAAGCAAGTCCTAAACTTGAAGGAGTATACACCAGTCCCCTGTGGGCCGATGAAGATGCAATTCTGAGCCAGTATTTTCGTGCAGGGATATGCGATTTTGAATTTCCTGCAAGCTTTTATTTTTTATTTTTTTGAGACAGAGTCTCACTCTGTTGCCCAGGATAGAGTGCCATGGCATCAGCCTCGCTCACTGCAACCTCAAACTCCTGGGCTCAAGCGATCCTCCTGCCTCAGCCTCCAGAGTAGCTGGGACTACAGGCATGCACCACCATGCCTGGCTAACTTTTTCTGTATATTTTCAGTTGTCCAGCTAATTTCTTTCTATTTTTAGTAGAGACAGGGTCTTGCTCTTGCTCAGGCTGGTCTCAAACTCCTGAGCTCAAAAGATCTGCCCACCAGCAAGCTTTTTTTCTTTTTTTTTTGAGACCGAGTCTCACTCTGTTGCCCAGGCTAGAGTGAGTGCCGTGGCGTCAGCCTCGCTCACAGCAACCTCAATCTCCTGGGCTCAAGCGATCCTCCTGCCTCAGCCTCCCGAGTAGCTGGGACTACAGGTATGGGCCACCGTGTCCGGCTAATTTTTTCTATATATATATATGTTAGTTGGCCAATTAATTTCTTTCTATTTATAGTAGAGATGGGGTCTGGTTCTGCTCAGGCTGGTTTTGAACTCCTGACCTCGAGCAATCCGCCCGCCTCGGCCTCCCAGAGTGCTGGGATGACAGGCGTGAGCCACCGCGCCGGCCTCCTGCAAGCTTTTCAATGGCGCTGATGAGGCAGGTCTGTGGGCCGCACTTCGGGTCGCTGAGACTTAGCGCTCCTGGCCGCAAGCCTCTTTCCTCTCTACATGTTCACTAAGCACCTCCCACATGCCAGGCTTGGCTGTCGCCTGTGCCTCACGCTTGCCTAACCGGCTGTGGGACTGGAGCGGGCGGCTTCCCCGCTGTGAACCCCGGACTCCTCTTCTGTAATGAAGGGCGCAGGGGCGGGACGGCCAGCAGCGGTCACGGTGACAGCGATGAGTAGCGCCGACCCAGCCCTGACTCTGCCTCATGTGTCCACCCTCGCCGTCCCCTGCGATTGCCAAACAGTCCTGGGAGGCGGCACTGCGGAAACGCCCGTTTGCAGCCCTGAAGGGGCTCGGCGGGGGGCGAGGGGACGCGGTGTGAGGCCGGGCGGTGGGGACGCCGTGCGACTGTGGGCGGTCACCTAAGTATTTCTCGGGATCGATTCCTCGTTTGTAGAATAAAAGAACAATGGTGAATATGCTTAAAGGGCTCAGGCTCGGCCACTTGTGCTGGCAGAGGGTGGTGGCCGCCGTCCCTGCTCTAGGCTGCCTGCCCGCCCCGGGCACATAGTAGGTCCGCAGTGAGCTGAGCCCCTCTGGCCCCCGGGGGCTCTTTCCTGTGCGTCTCCAGGGCCCTGCCCGGTCTGCCACACTCTGGATTTGCCCCCTGACCTTGGCGTGGGTGGGGCTCCCAGCAAGAAGGGGCTCCCTCGGTGCGGGGGAGGGGATGAGGTCGCCCCGCCCGCCGGGTGCGCTGGGACCAGCTTCCCGAGTCCTCCGGCCGGCCGGTCGAGCTGGACGCGGCAGGGGTGGCGGGGCAGGGGGAGGTTTGGGCTCCTCGTTGCACCCACGTCAGGAGAACCGTCCCCCTCCCTCACCTGAGACCACCCACAGGGCAGGTCTGCACAGGATCGGGGGAGGCCCCGGAGGGAGCACGGGATTCCTGGGTGGAGCACCCAGGCCGTGGGAGGAGGAGGCAGGTGGTGACACAGGGGCCTCAGGATATGTCCCCCCTGGGGCCACCGCATCACCTGAGTTTCCATCCTTATGAATGTCTCCGGATCAGCAGGGCTTTGGCTGCCACGAAGGGTGATGCAACAGCACGGCCGAGGGACAGGGTTTGGGCCTGATGGTCTGATAGACCTCGGCTCCCCTGAGCTCTGCAGCGTGGCTAGAGGCTCGCCCTCTCTGAGCCTCAGTGTTTTCTTCTGTTGAATGGGCATCTTCCCTCCTCCGGATGCTGTCACTTGGGTCTCTCCACCGATCGGCGGGGCTCTGGCCCGGAGAGCTGAGGGGAGGGCGGCGGGAAGGCTTGGCAGTGTGACCCAGGCGAGCACCTGACACGAAGCAGGTGAACTTTGCATAGAGCCCCTGGCACGCAGTAGGTGCACTTTATGCCGAGCGCTTGGCACACAGTGGGCACACTTTATGTAGAGTATTTGGCACACAGCGGGTGCATATTATGTGGCATGCCTGGCACAAAGTAGATGCATTTGATTTAGCATAGCTGGCACACAGTAGGCATTCTTCACCTCAAGTACTTTGCACAGAGTAGGTTGATTTTATGTAGAGCACAGGACGCACAGAAGGAGATTTTATGTAGAGCACCCAGCACCCAGTAGGCACCATGTTATGTACAGTACCTGGCACACAGTGAGTACACTTTATATAGAGTACCCAGCACACAGTAGGTATGCTTGACATAGGGCACCGGGCACACAGTAGGCATGCTTTTTGTGCCCAGCATACAGAGTAGGCATGCTTCATGTAGAATACCAGGCGCTCTGTATACAGCATTTATATAGAGCACCTGGCACACAGTAGGCACACTTAACAGACAGCACTTGGCACACAGTAGGCCCACTTTATGGATAGTATTGGCGCACGGTGGAAGTACACAGTGGCACAGTCTTGCACAGAGCAGAGCACTGGCCTGTAGAAGCTCAAGTGCTAGTGCTTAGTCCCTTCCCTTCACCCCCTCTTTTTGGGCCTCCCTCCTCTCTGGAGCCCTCCTCTGTCCCCCACTGAGGACCTCCTCTGACACCCCATTTCCCAGATGGGAAGACTGAGCCCAGCTGGCCGGCCCCGCCCACAGTCAGAGCAAGGACAGGCGGCACGGGGACTCCGCTCAGGGTCCCCTGGCTCTGCCCTCCCTGCCTGGACCCCGTGTGCCCACGGCCACTCTCAGCCCTACCCTGGTGCCTCCCCTCTGTCCTCGGACGCTGAGCCCGGCCTCCGGGTTTGCCCTTCCAGGTGGGCCCTTCGTTGCCGGAATCCCACCCGGGGAAGCAAGCCCAGCGAGGCCGGATTCTTTGTTCCTGCTCCTAGCGGTTAAGTCTGCCGCCAGGCCCGGGGCTTCCCGGTGCAGGACTGAAGCGCCCTGCAGGCTGTGTGGCCCGATCGAGGCTTTGGTCCCTGAGCCTCCTTCTGCACGGAGAAATGGTGCACGAGGATTGCCCGGCCCACACTGGGGCAGGAGCTCAGGAGGTGCTCAGGGACGGGCCGGCTTGGCCCCTCTCACCTGGCACCCGACCTCTCCCGTTCATGCTTTCGCCTGCCGTGCTCTGGCAAGGGCGGGATTCCTGCAAACGTGGGGTTCAGAGGCACCTTTACCTGCCCAATGCATTCCACCCCACGTGGGAGGCGCTGAGCCCCGGGGATGCAGTGTCTGTGCCAGGCCCCCTGAGCTGGCTCCTCTGCACCTGGCGCTCCCCGCACCCCGGGGTTTTGGCCGCCCGCCCGGGCACGGGGGAGGCAGCCAGGGTCAGCCCACTCAGCCTCCCGCGGCGTTCCCTAGATAGGGGCCAGGGCAAAGACTCCCCAACGTGGGGGCAGAGCAGGCTGTGTGGACAAGCTGCCCCTGGGACACGGTGCCCGGCTGGGGGGTGGGGCTGGGGGGTCCTGGCCCGGGGTGGGGAGGGGACTGCCCGAGGCTGGGGCGGCTCCAGGCTGCCAGCCCAGGGGACTGGTGGTTTCCCAGTAACTGAGCCCCTGGCAACCTCCCCGTGATTCAGCTTCGCCTTTCTAAACTGGAATCAGCTTGCTCTCTCCTCCTCTTCCTCCTCCTCCTCTTCCTCCTTCTCCTCCCCCTCCTCCTCCCCGTCCTCTTCCTTTTCTTCTCCCTCTCACTCTGCCTCTTCCCCAGTTGACCCAGGGTGTCCCTCCCTGCTCTCAGCCCCTGCATCCCCATCTCTGAGCCCTCCCCCGCCCTTGAACCCCTGCACCGGGCCTGGCGCCCCTTCCCTCCCCTGGGCCTCAGGAGCTGCCCCTGCACCCGCCTGCCCTGCAGGATGCCCCAGCTGAGCCTGTCCTGGCTGGGCCTGGGGCCGGCGGCCGCCTCCCCGTGGCTGCTGCTGCTGCTGCTCGGGGCCTCCTGGCTCCTGGCCCGCGTCCTGGCCTGGGCCTGCGCCTTCCACGCCACCTGCCGCCGCCTCCGCTGCTTCCCGCAGCCCCCCAAACGCAACTGGTTCTGGGGTCACCTGGGCCTGGTGAGTGTGGCAGCAGGACGGGGCTGGGGGTCAGGGCGGGGGACGTCCCCAGGGTGGGGAAGGAGCTGGGGGGGCCGGGGGCGGAGGTGGGCTGGGGTCGGGACGGCTCACTGCCTCGCTGCTCTGCTGTGCCATCCAGCCTCTGTCCCCTCCCTGTCCTCCCACCCGGCCTGCTCAGCGTCCTCTTCCCGCCTGTCTCCCCCCTGGGGCACCGGGGGGCTCACGGGGAGGCTGCACAGGGCAGGGCCCTGGTGCCCCGTTCTGCACGGCGGGGCTGGAGGGCTCCTGAGGGCACCGTGCAGGGTCTGTCCCTGCCGGCCCTGTCCTGTGTCTCTGGGCTGCCGCTTCCCGCAGGGATTAGCTGGGACGCCCCAGCCCACCCCAAACACACAGGGCCACCGCTGGGCCGGAAGACAGCTGGGGACAGTGTCCCACCCCTGCCCTTCCTGGGCACCGTCCTCTCCCCCGGCTCTTCCCCACGGGGACGTCCCAGCGGGCCCTGATGTGCAACCTGCACGACTGTCACCCGGGAGCCGCCACTGCCCCACCCGCCCCTGCCCTCTGACCAGGACCTGCTCTGTCCTGCGGGTGCTGAGGCCTCAGCCTGCTCACCTGTAACGGCAGGGGCGACGGGTGTCCTTAGGGAGGGTGCGGGGGACACGCTGCGCTCAGAGCCTGGGCTGCAGAAGGCGCTCGCAGGAGGGAGCCAGGGACCCCATGGGCAGTCAGAGCTCCTGTCTGTCCGCCCCTCTGCGGTCAGCCGAGGCTGGAAGGTCCCGAGGGTGCAGACCCTTCTCCTCGAGAGAGGCTGTCACCTCTGCGGCCGGAAGCAGCCCCAGGCCACGCTCTGAGGCCACACGGCTGCCTGCAAACTGCCCATGTGGCTGCCCTGGGGTGGGGCCGCTCCCAGGAGGAGAAAATGCTTCCTCTGGAGCCGAAGCCTGCGAGCAGGTGTGGTGTCTTCTCCCTCCGCCCTGAAATGCGCCCGGGGGCGACTCTGAGACACCCCGAGAGAGATGGGGCGGGAGGAAGCAGAGACCCCCCTCCCCCTGCGCAGAATCCGGGCGTGCCAATGCTCTGCACAGACCCAGAACCAACAGGCCGGATCTCCCTGTCCGTCCAGCCATCCCTCATCCACCTGCCTATCTGCTAGAGAAGAGGAAATTCCCCACGAGGATCGGCTCACGCATTTGTCGGGGGCTAGAGGTTCCGTCGCGGCATCCCGCCCGCCGGCTGGAGACCGGGCGCCGGAGCTGCCACTCGGTCCCGTCCAGGGCCCCGAGCGACTGGAGTTCCCACGTCCAGGGGTGGAGAAGGCGGATGGATGTCCCAGCTCCGGAAGACAGAGTCGAGCCCCCTCCTCCGCCTTTCTGGGCCCCTAGTGGCTTGGAGGGCGCCTGCCCGCGCCGGGGAGGGCGGATCTTCCTTCCTCGGTTTACCAACGCAAACGCTGATCTCTGCTGGAAACTCTTGCAGACACACCCACCCATAAATAAAGCTCGCCGGCTGTCCGCGCAGCCCTCAGCCCAGTCACGGTGGCACCTGAAATTAGCCGTCGCGGGCGGTGACGGCCCTGCCTTGCTTGCAGGTGCCCCCCACGGAGGAAGGGTTGAGGGAAGTGACTGAGCTGGTGGCCACCTACCCCCGGGTCTTTAAGCGGTGGCTGGGCCCCGTCTTTCCCCTGATCACTTTGTGCCACCCCGACTTCGTCCGGTCTGTCCTCAGCGCCTCAGGTACCCTGCGGGGCTCGTGGTGGTGGGTGTCCGAGGGCCTCCAGCCCCTCCTGCCCCGAGCTGCTGTGTGGCCCCTGCAGGACCCGGGTCCCTCCCTCCTTCTGCTCCTGCAGCCACCTTCCTCCTCCCTGCATGTGACCCCCCAAGCCCCCACCTCGGTGTCTCCTCCCCGCTCTGCCGTCTGCCACCCCCCACCTGGTGTTTTGGGCACCACTGGAGCCCCAAGAGGCCTAAACTCGGGGGCCGTGTCTTGGAGGAACCCCCAAGCTAGAGGAGATGCATCTGGACAGAGGCATCCCCAACCTCGAGTGGTCAGGCCAGGGCCAGAGGGAGATGCCCGTGACGGCTCGATGGAGAAACAAGGTCTCTGCTGGGGCAGGCTGGAGGGCTTCCTGGAGGAGGAGTTGCCAGAGCTGCGTCTGACATGAAGAGTAGGAATTAATTGCTTAAAGCAAGAGGCAGGGCGGTGCAGTGGGCTTCGTGAGTACCCATGGCCTCCCGCCAGGGCTGGCATCAGCCTTCTCGGTCTCCAGGCCCAGAGCCACGGGGAGGGCAGGTGGCTGGCGGAAGGTATGCTCTTGTCGTGACTGAGGGACAGTCCGGGTCACACCTGGCCCAAGTCTGGGACATTAAAGGGACCCTATTTAAGTCCTATCTGGGGCCTGTCTGTGGAGCACACCGAGGTCACGTTAGAGCATCTAGTGTCATGCTAGGGGTAGTCATGTATTTAGTAGTCATGTCAGGATGTGTCAGCACATGTGAGGGCCATGCCACACGCCCCAGGTGCATGTAGGAAGTCAGAGGGCTCTGGGGCAGACAGGGGGTCCTAGGTCCCTCTGAAGGCACTTTGTAGAGCTTTGAGCTATGCTCAAGTATTGCAAAACACGGTGGACCATGTAGGAGCCATGTCAAGGCATGATGGAGCATGTTGTGCCATGTTAGGCTGTGTCACCACTCTACTGTGCTTCTGTGGCCTGGTCTGGTCCCCTCCCCCCACCCCGTCCTTACTGCTTCCTCTGTCCTTGGCCCACTCCCTGCTATGCCGGGCTTGGAGGGGGGCAGTGCAAACCCCTGGCCGGGAGCCTCCACCCCCTCAAGCCCTCCCCGCCCCCCTTCATGTCCCCTGATGGTCCTCGTTCATGTCAGCTGCCGTCGCGCCCAAGAACGTGGTCTTCTACAGCTTCCTCAAGCCCTGGCTGGGTGAGTAGCTGCAGGTGAACAGGGGTGGGGACGGCCTGGTGGGGGCGGGAGAAGGCACTTCCCTTGCCCACGGCCCTTGGCTGCCCTCCTAGGGGACGGGATCCTGCTAAGCGCCGGTGACAAGTGGAGCCGCCACCGCCGCATGCTGACGCCCGCCTTCCACTTCAACATCCTGAAGCCCTACGTGAAGATTTTCAACAAGAGCATAAACATCATGCACGTGAGTCCCTTGACCCCCCAGGGTCCCAGCGGAAACCTCTGGAAAGGTGGAGGGGCCTCAGACAGGTCTGATCTGGAGTTTTGGCTGGGCTGGGTGTCTCAGGGGCCATTGCTCTTTCTCTCCAAGTCGTGGTTTTGTCATCTATAAAATGGGTATAATAATCCCTATTTAAAAGGTCAAGATGATGTCATGGAGTCCTGTCTCGGGCACATAGTAGGTGCTCAGACAGCGTCAGTTTCTATGTTTCCATCGCACAAGCCCTGTGAGCTCAAGAGACAATGACAGGCCGGGCGCGGTGGCTCACGCCTGTAATGCTAGCACTCTGGGAGGCCGAGGCGGGAGGATCGCTCAGGGTCAGGAGTTTGAAACCAGCCTGAGCAAGAGCGAGACCCTGTCTCTACTAAAAATAGAAAGAAATTAGCAGGACAACTAAAAAATATATATATAGAAAAAAAATTAGCTGGACACGGCAGCGCATGCCTGTAGTCCCAGCTACTCGGGAGGCTGAGGCAGGAGGATCGCTTGAGCCCAGGAGTTGGAGGTTGCTGTGAGCGAGGCTGATACCACGGCACTCTAGCCCAGGTGACAGAGTGAGACTCTGTCTCAAAAGAAAAAAAGAGTTCAATGACAAAGATTGCACAGTAGCTATTGCTGCACACAAACCACTTCCAAACTCGTTAGTTTAAAGCAACAAGGGTTCATGACGGCTAACATGTCCACGGGACAGAGGGCTGGTTCGTGTGGGTGTGGGAGGGTCACTCGGGCTGTGTGACCAGCTGCGGGTCAGGTGGCAGCTTTGCTGATCCTGGCTCAATCTCTCCCCTGTGTGGGCTCGGCCGGCATCCGGCTGATCTAGGATGGCGTCAGCGGGGACACTGGACTCTCTCCCTCCTGCAGGGGTCCCCGGCTGTCCCCATGGCAGGGACAGGGCTCCAAGACACTGAGAGGAGGCTGCAATGCCTGCTGGGTCTTAGGTTTATTAATTATTATCTCATCATTTTTAGTGCAGAGTCCTGGCTGGCAAAAGCCATCACAGAATCAACGTGGGCTAGCACAGGCTCCACGTCTTGCAGGATTGTTGAAAAATCACATTGCAAAGGGCACAGGGAGAAGTGGAGAACTGGGGTTTAGGTTTTTGCAAAGTGCCTACGATTTTTTTTTTTTTTTTTTTTTTTACTGGCAAGTGGAGAAGCTACCTTGTGACTGTTACATGGATCCTCCTAAATGACACCACGCTCTGGGGTCAGAGAGAAAGGGCAGTTTATGATCATGCTGCAGCAATCAGTATGTGCTTCTTGTTCGTTTGCACTTGTCGCTAAGCCACACGAATCCCATCGGGTTAACAGGCGGGCTTTACAGGTGCCTGCTCATGCGGTATATTGCATTACAGAGGAGGGGCATTGGATTCAGGGAGCCTGCTTTTGTGGCAAGTGGAAACAAACCTGATACGGGTTTAGAGGGAGTCATGACCTTACCCCTCAAGGTTGTTCTCTGCAAACACAAGTCTAAGAAATGGCCCAGGTGGAGAACACTGGGGCTTTGCACTCTGGGCATGCCCAGCAAGGATACCCAGGGCCCAGGGCCCAGGGTCCAGGGAGGAAGTGCCTGTCCCACCATAGGGATAGTTTTGTAATCTATAAACATGAGGAAAGGCAACATTCACTGAGCACTCCCCATACACCAGAAACAAGGCTGTGTGCAGATTCCATGATACGCGTTGTCTCTGATCTAATTTTCACAGCCCCAGGAGGTAGAGATGACTGTGATGGCCACATTATCTATGAGGAAACTGAGGCTCAGAGAGGTCGGGGAGCTTGCCCAAGGTCACCCAGCTAGTAGCGAGCTGGGCTTGGTGGAGCAGGGCTTGGTTTAACTGGCAACAAAGCAGGCCAGCTGTTCTGACTGTTTCTAAAGATGTGACAGGCAGGACGGGGGGAGGGCAGTGAGCTGGCCGAGGGCGCTCAACACGGGGGGGCAGAGCTGGAACTTGAGCTCAGGTCCTGACTCCCAGCCTTGGGGTCTTCATCTCCTAAGAGTAACAGCTTCCTCTCCCACCTGACTCTGGTCTTCCCTCGGGGTGGGTGCCCGGGGCAGAGGCCAGGAGGCTGGTTCTGGGGGAGTCCATCCTGGTGGTTGGGGTTGGGGAGGGGCTCAGGGGAGCCAGGGCTTAACCCCAGCTCTGTGCCCTTCTCTGGCCAGGCCAAGTGGCAGCGCCTGGCCTCGGAGGGCAGCGCCCGTCTGGACATGTTCGAGCACATCAGCCTCATGACCTTGGACAGTCTGCAGAAATGCGTCTTCAGCTTCGACAGCCACTGCCAGGAGTGAGTCCTTGCCCGGGGCGTGGGGACTTGGGCATGGACCCAAGGGGGTAGGTGGAGGAGGAAGTCCTGACCAGTGCAGTTAGAAAGCCTTTCTGGAGTAGGTGGCTCATAGCTGGGCATTGAAGGACAGGGACAGGGAGAGAGAAAGAGCCGTTCTTCCAGGTAGGTGGAACTGTGCATCCAGGCAAGGAGGCTAGGGCACGCAGGGCACGCGCAACAGGCTTTAAAGAGACAGCTTGGCAGCGAGGGTGGAAGGGTCCGCATTGGTTAGATCTCAAGCACATGGAAAAGCCAGGCGGAGGGCTATGAACTGTATCCAAGGTTCCTAGGGAGCCATGGAAGGTGTCTGAGCACAGAAGAGTCTTGGTCAGAGCTGAGCTTGGACTTTTTGGCTCCGAGGAGGATTGACTGTAGTGTAGACACAGGAAATGGAGGGGCCTGGAAAGGAGGTCTGAGCTTGTTGGAGAAAGTGGAGCAGCTTTCAGAGAAACTGAGGAAGCGTAGGTAGGAGCAGATGCTGCGTAAGAAAGAGAGAAAACGAGCACGACGCCCAAGCTCTGCCCTGGGGACCCCGGCGCGAGGAGCTGGCAGAGCGTGGGGGCCGGGAGAGCGTGGGCCTGGCGGCTCCGTCTCCTGGAGGGACCATGGCCCTGGGGCTGCGGCCGGGAGGTGCTCCCAGGGATGCACGTGAGTTAAGGAGCCGCCTCCTCTCTTTCCCCCCCGCCCCGCAGGCGCCCCAGCGAGTACATCGCAGCCATCTCAGAGCTCAGCGCGCTCATCGTGAAAAGAAATCGGCAACTCCTCCTGCACGCGGACCTCCTGTACCACCTCACGCCCGACGGGCGGCGCTTCCGCAGGGCCTGCGCCCTGGTGCACGGCTTCACGGACGCCGTGGTCCGCGAGCGGCGCCGCGCCCTCGAGAGCCAGGGTGTGGACGGCTTCCTCAAAGCCAAGGCCAAGTCCAAGACGTTGGACTTCATCGATGTGCTCCTGCTGGCCAAGGTGGGCCTCTCCGGGACCCGGATTCCAGAGCCGGACTAGACACTGATGTCGAATGTCAGGTCCATGAACTTGGACTTAATTCAGAGGGCACTGGGGAGCTATGTATGGTGCCTGAGGAAGGGAGGGACAAGTCAGATAAATTTTTGAGGTGACTCTGTAGAAGTCTGCCTTAGGGGGAGGAAAGCAGGAGGCGGGAGGCCAGGGAGGAAGCCCGTGTGGCAGGTCTGGAGATGGCAAGGGCGGCATCCTGCTTGGACGATGGGTCTTCAGGGATGTTTCAGGTGGGGCTCAGGTGCCCTCAGAGCAGGTGTGACCCCGGGGGTTTTGCCTCCTGTCTCCAGGATGAAGATGGGAAGGAGCTGTCAGATGAGGACATACGAGCAGAGGCTGACACCTTCATGTTTGGGGGTGAGGGTCCCGGTGTGGGGACTACGGTGGGGACAGGGGTCTCTCCAGGCCAGGGGTGCGGTGGGTGGACCCCGATCACTCCATCCTCCCATCCTCCCTGAGAGCCAACATGCAAGGGCGCTGTCCACCCCTTGGGTGCTGAAGCAGCTCAGAGACCCAGGTCCACCTTCTCTCCCCTCAGGCCACGACACCACGGCCAGCGGTCTCTCCTGGGTCCTGTACAACCTCGCGAGGCACCCGGAGCACCAGGAGCGCTGCCGGCAGGAGGTGCGGGAGCTGCTGAGGGGCCGTGAGCCCGCGGAGATTGAGTGGTGAGTGCGGGTCCTCACGGCCTTTCCCCGAGCCCCTGTCCTTGGCTCTGCTGCCGGGCGGGGAAGGGGAAGTGTTGTTTTTTTTTTTTCCCTTTTATTCTGCACTATTGCCTAGTGGCAATAGGACTACAGCCCAGAAACAGGGTCTGTACACTTCCTAGAAGTGCCATCGCTGAATCAAAGCCCGGTTGAGTTTTACAATTTAATAGCTCTCGCCAAAATCCGCTCCTATGTGAGGATTTTGAGAATGCCAATTTCCCCTGTCCTCCCCAGTAGTGTGCATTGTGAAACTTCAAAACATTTGCCAGTCTAACAGGTGCAATATAATACTTTGTTATTTTAATGAACATCACTTTAAAAATGGGCAATGTTGAGCATTATTTTCACTAGTTGATCAGACACGCACATTTCATTTTTTGTGATGGGTCAGTTTTTGCATAATTTGTTCTCTTTACTTTGCATTTTTCTAGTTTTTTTTTTTTTTTTTTTTTTTTGAGACAGAGTCTCGCTTTGTTGCCCAGGCTAGAGTGAGTGCCGTGGCATCAGCCTCGCTCACAGCAACCTCAAACTCCTGGGCTCAAAGGATCCTCCTGCCTCAGCCTCCCAAGTAGCTGGGACTACAGGCATGTGCCACCATGCCCAGCTAATTTTTTGTATATATTAGTTGGCCAATTAATTTCTTTCTATTTATAGTAGAGACGGGTCTCGCTCTTGCTCAGGCTGGTTTTGAACTCCTGACCTCGAGCAATCCGCCCGCCTCGGCCTCCCAGAGAGCTAGGATTACAGGCGTGAGCCACCGCGCCCGGCCTCTAGTTTTTAATTGATTTCTAAAAACTGTTTGCATATGAAAGTTCTTTTTTGTTATACATAATTATCATGTTATCTTTGATTTTATTTTTGGTTTTGTTCATTAATTTTCATGTTATTTATTTATTTGTATTCAAAGTTACTAATACTTTCTTTTACAGCTTTTGTTTTTGTGTTTAAAAATCATTCTTGGAAAAGCCCTTACCACTCTAAGATTAAAACATAAAACTCTTGTTTGTTTTTCTCTAATGTGTTTATTTATTTCAAAAATATTTTATTTAGGTAATATTTTATTAATAGTTTTGTATTTAGCACTTTTTCCTATGAAATCTATTTTTCTCCAAATGTCTAATTATCCCACAGAATTTAACGAACATTTTGTAGTTGTCTCATGACTTTATTTTTTATTTTTATTTTTTTAATTTAATTTTTTTTTTTTTTTTTTTTTTTTTTTTGAGACAGAGTCTCACTTTGTTGCCCAGGCTAGAGTGAGTGCCGTGGCGTCAGCCTAGCTCACAGCAACCTCAAACTCCTGGGCTTAAGCGATCCTTCTGTCTCAGCCTCCCGAGTAGCTGAGACTACAGGCATGTGCCACCATGCCCAGCTAATTTTTTCTATTTTGGGTAGAGACGGGGTCTTGTTCTTACTCAGGCTGGTCTTGAACTCCTGAGCTCAAATGATCCACCCGCCTTCGGCCTCCCAAAGTGCTAGGATTACAGGCGTGAGCCACAACACCTGACCATTGTCTCATGGCTTTAAATAATAGTAGATTTAAGTAGCAGATTTAAAATAAGCTAAATGTACTTATATATTTGGGTTTATCATCTATAGTCTTTTACATTAATTTACATAATCATACATAAGCATGAAGAAGTCTTCATTATCTTACTTTTAAAAACTTTCATATTGGTAAAGTAGATTCTGTCTCATTACTCTGCCTTGCAATTGTTTTGAGTTCTTATTTTTTCCATTTGATTTCTATGATCAGGTTGGCTAGTTTGAAAAATACTCTTGAACATCGTAATTAATTGACCTTTTGGATGCAGGTGCTAATGGTTGAGTTAATCATCTTTCCCAATTCATGGCAGGTTCTCATCATTTTTTTTTTTCATGCAATACTTATTTCTTCCCATTCATGCCAATTCTCCACTTCCAATATGAGATTCCAGAGAGATGAATCCTTTTATTTTTAAGTTTTTTGTTGTTGGGGTGGATGTATTTTAAAATTCCAAATATGTTGCAGAATATCACAGATCTTCTGCTGGCTCTTACCTTTTTCAGAAATGGAGCGCTGTGATTTTCTCGGCCATGCACAGTTCTGAGCCCATTATTTCGTTTATTGCTTTTTGCCCTGTTTCATGGGTCTGTGTTTCTCTTTTTGCAGAAGTACCACAGTTTTTTAAATATATATATATATATAAGTATTGGCCGGGCGCGGTGGCTCACGCCTGTAATCCCAGCACTCTGGGAGGCTGAGGCGGGAGGATTGCTTGAGGTCAGGAGTTTGAAACCAGCCTGAGCAAGAGCGAGACCCCGTCTCTACTATAAATAGAAAGAAATTAATTGGCCAACTAATATATATAGAAAAAATGAGCCGGGCATGGTGGCGCATGCCTGTAGTCCCAGCTACTCGGGAGGCTGAGGCAGGAGGATTGCTTGAGCCCAGGAGTTTGAGGTTGCTGTGAGCGAGGCTGACGCCACGGCACTCTAGCCTGGGCAACAAAGCGAAACTCTGTCTCAAAAAAAAAAATATATATATATATATATATATATATATACATATAATATCTGGTGGATTGCATGTCCCTTTTCTTCATATAGTCCTTTTCTCTCTCATCCCTTAGTGGGATTCTGGGCTGCTTCCTTCTCTCCAGAGCAACGACCATCTTTGTACATGTGTCGTTATGTACCTGTCAAAGAATCTCTCTGAGGTCTGTGCTTGGGAGCCAGCTTGCTTGGTCATAAAACACGCATTGTCTTTCTTTGACTGTGTACTGGCGGTTGCCACCCAGAATGGCAGCCCCTGTCCATGCCATTATACATGCATGAAACCCCTCTGCCCCAACCAAACCTCAGCCAATACGTAGCGTTACCCATTTTGTTAATCCCCCTCCCCCCTTTTTTTTTTTTGAGCCAAGGTCTCTCTCTGTCACCCAGGCTAGAGTGCAGTGGCATCATGATAGCTCACTGCAGCCTCCAACTCCGGGGCTCAAGTAATCCTCCTGCCTCAGCCTCCCGAGTAGCTGGGAGTACAGGTGCAAGCCACCACCATGACCAGTTAATTTTTCTTTTTTTTTAGTAAAGACAGGGTCTTGCTTTCTTGCTCAGGCTGGTTTCGAACTCCTGGCCTCAAGCGATCCTCCCACCTTGGCCTCCCACAGTGCTAGGGTTACAGGTGTGAGCCACTGTGCCTGGCCTAATTCTTATCTCAAATAGATGTGAAGTGACATCTCATTGTTAGATAACTTCTGTTTCTCTGATAACTAGTGACTTCAAGCATCTCTTCTTAAATCTCTTGTGTTTGAGCTTCCATGAATTCTTAGATCATATTCTTTGTTGACATTTCTCTTGGGTCACCTGTCTTTCCCTGTTGATTTGCAAACATTCCTTACATATTCCAGGTGTTGTTCTAGATCTATGTAGTTATTGTAGACATCTCTGAATCTCTCATCTGAATGTTAATTTGGTCCATGCTGTCTTTTATTACACAAAAATCCTTAACTTTCATGCATATTTATCCTTTCTTAAAAATCTTCCAGCTTCTGCCTTTGGGGTTTTAAGGATTCTTACTCCTAAGTGACAAAAATGTCAATTAGGTTATCTTCTTTTAACTTTAGAGTTTTACCTTCTTTGCTGAGTAAGAGACTCCACCTGTACATGGAATGGTCAAGGATCTGATTCTTTCTGTTTGCACATCTCTGGTGATCTGAACACCTTCCACCAAACTATCTATTTCCCAGGAGTGTGTGGACTTTACTTCACCTGATGCCAAGTTTTCACCTGTTCATGTGCCTGACTCCAAGCTCTCTACTCTGTTTCATGGGTCTGTGTTTATCTTTTTGCAGAAGTACCACAGTTTTTTTTAATAAGTCTTAATATCTGGTTGATTGCATGCCCCTTCTTTGACCTTTATTTTAAAATTGACTTAATCCTGATGAACTTCAGTTCTTCCAATAGGAATGACACATTAAGAAAAAAATCTAGTTAGATTTTTTTTGGATTGCATTGACTGAATATGTTGATTAATTTAGAAATAATTGACACCTTTAAAATATTAAATAATTTCATCCTACAGTGTGGAGTGGATCTTATCCATCAAAATAACCTTATAAGGACGTTAGGAGATTTTTTTTTTTTTTGCTTTTATTAGCCGATTATAAACATTTAAAAAGTTTTCTTGCCAATATATTAACATTTTTTAGGATACCCTCTGAGTGTTGGGTTTTGCTCAAAAATGCTTGGAAAAGTAGAGGCCAAGTTTTCTTCTAGTGCTTTTGTGAGTTTGATTTTCTGACGCTAACATCCTTGATTCCTCTGGAGTCAATTTTGTTGCCTGACTCAGGGTCGGAGGGGGGAGGTGGGAGGGAGTCACGGGGCAGCAGCAGGGCTGTGCTTGCTCCCTGGGTGACCGCTGGGGGTGCTCCTCAGGGAGGACCTGGCCCAGCTGCCCTTCCTCACCATGTGCATCAAGGAGAGTCTGCGGCTGCACCCCCCGGTCCCTGGCGTCTCCCGCAGCTGCACCAAGGACATTGTGCTCCCTGATGGCCGGGTCATCCCCAAAGGTGCCCACGGTGGCAGGGGGAGGCGGCTCCTGGGTGGGGAGGTGGCCCCTTCAGGCAGCTTGGACCTTGTCCTGACTGTCCCCTCCTCCCGACAGGGAATGTCTGTACTATCAGCATCTTTGGGATTCATCACAACCCATCAGTCTGGTCCAACCCTGAGGTGCTGCCCCTCCCCCCTTCTCCCCCCTGGGGCCTGGTGAGGGGGAGGGGTCCTGACCGGGGACACAGACACCCCCTCTACTGTGCCCACATCTGTCTTTCCTGGGGGAGGGTGGGTGTCCTGAGACTCCCCATCCAGAAGCCCTGTCTTCCCGGGTCCCCAGGTCTATGAGCCCTTCCGCTTCGACCCAGAAAACCCCCAGAACAGCTCACCCCTGGCGTTTATTCCCTTCTCGGCGGGGCCCAGGTGAGGCCGCGGGGGTCCGAGGCGGGAGGGGGTGAGGGTGGTAAACCTGGGGCAACCTGGTGAGAGAGTTTACTGTGGGGTGGTGTATCTCAGGGGTTTAAATAAGAGCCCAGGAACAAGGGGGTGCTCAGAGTCCACTCCCCGGCCCGCCGGTCGGCATTAGGGGCTGGAGACGGGGCCATGCAAGACCACGTGGGGGTCCCACGGAAGCTTACCCTCCTGTCTTGTTCTCAAATTGAGCCAGGTGGGGTGGGGGTCCCGGGACAGGATCCAGGCGTGACGGGGCCCGGATGGGGTCCTGGGTGCGGTCACTGTCCCAACCTCCATCCGCCCCCAGGAACTGCATCGGGCAGACCTTCGCCATGACCGAGATGAAGGTGGTCCTGGCGCTCACCCTGCTGCGCTTCCGCGTCCTGCCCGACCACACGGAGCCGCGCAGGAAGCCGGAGCTGATCCTGCGCGCTGAGGGCGGCCTCTGGCTGCGGGTGGAGCCGCTCAGCGGGGACCTGCAGTGACCCACTGCGGCCAGGTCTGGGAGCCTCTGAACGCACCCACCTGCCTGTGCAGACTCCCAGGAATAAAACGGCTGTCACCTGTGCCTGAGCCTCACCCAGAGCCAGCAGGGGGCGCCCGGGGCTGCAGGCACCTGCAGGTGGGACCGGCTGGTGGGGCGGGTGGTGTCCCTGAGCCCAAGAGCCTGATGCACTCTCTGGCTGACCACAGGGCTCCCTCGCTGATGGCTGGTTCTCCCAGAGCCCAGGGAAGGACTTTTTTCCATGGGCGAGAGGGAGCCATGGGAGGTATTTGAACAGGAGAAGGACTAGGATTTAGAAGAGACATAAGTGGCAGGCTTCAGACTCTAAGTCATACAAACAAACACATAGAGTCACTACACTTCCACTACCCTGACCTCGGTTCTAATCTCCTAATAAGCCCAGTCTTTTCTCACTTTGGGGATCTTCACTGTGGTTCGTAAATCACTCTGTTTATTAAACACAGCAAGCCTGGTTGTTATACGGCGTGTCTGATCATTGCGGTTTCTGAGTCTATCATATGGCTTGTCATTTTTGCCAGTTTTCACTCATGGGGTCAGTGATTTCTGTCCGCCTGGTTATCTTTGCCCAAGCATTGACCGTCATATTTGCAATAATATTTGTAGAATTTGAAGAAGGCAGCCTTCTCTAGGGAAGAGTCCTTGGATCTTGCTGTTGGCGACCGCGTCAAATGGCGCCCAAGGCTTGTGGTGCCCACGGTCACTAAGGCAGTTTAGATTGAAGGCGAAATCTCGCTTTCGGGTTCCTTCGCTTCAGTTTACTCTCACCTGGGAGATGCAGCCCTGTGAGGGCTCCCCTTAGGTGAGAAGGGGCTTCTTCCAAATTCCCCTCCTTGTATCACCCCCCTGCTTCGATACCTCCCCGCCTCTCACCATGAGGACATCAAGACAAGGTTCACATTTTCCTAATTTTGAAAAAAAAAAAAATGCCTGCCAAGTGAACACATAATTCACGTTCGTTTTATCTCTGTGTTTCTGTTCTCATTTGAATTGAGTCTTCCTAGTCTTTTCATGTCATTCATTCTTACAAGTACCTGGAAAACATGCCACTCTGGGAGTTGTCGTTAAAAAGCTGGATTAGACGATCCAGGTAAGCTAGCTTGCCTTTCGTAGAAGCACCTAGTCTGAAATGTGTTCTTAAATTTTCACGGTGCAGTGGTTACTCCGCTCTGGGATTGAGTAGGGTTGATGACCGCCTTTGGGTTTGTAGATTTCCAGATTCCCAAAGCTCCCCTCGGAACTGGTGGGCGGGGACTGCACGTCACCCCGAGATCCGGGATATAGAGCCGTCTAGCGGGAGCAGATGGAGTTTGGCTTGGACTCCTTTGGGGATCTCACGAGTGTGTCCTTGCGTAGGAAGGAGAGTCTCCATTGGACGGTTTCTAGCCAATGGAGCGGGCCGTGCCAGAGACCGCTAGCTGTGCACTCCGATATTCACTTTTGCCCAATTTATGTGTAAGCGTACAGCAGCCCGAAACCCAGGTTATACTGGATAGCCTTTCTTGAGGTTGGATTGTTTAAATGACTGTGACCCGTCTCATGTGGAGAAGTCAAAGATTAGGTGGTGGTGATTCTGGTCACCTTCTTTAAGAGGAGGCTGGGGCCGGGCGCGGTGGCTCACGTCTGTAATCCCAGCACTCTGGGAGGCTGAGGCGGGAGGATCGCTCAAGGTCAGGAGTTTGAAACCAGCCTGAGCAAGAGTGAGACCCCATCTCTACTCTAAGTAGAAAGAAATTAATTGGCCAACTAATATACATAGAAAAAATTAGCCGGGCGTGGTGGCGAAGGCCTGTAGTCCCAGCTACTCGGGAGACTGAGGTAGGAGGATCACTTGAGCCCAGGAGATGGAGGCTGCTGTGAGCGAGGCTGACGCCACGGCACTCACTCTAGCCTGGGCAACAAAGTGAGACTCTGTTTTAAAAAAAAAAAAAAAAAAAAAAAAAAAAAAAAGAGAGAAGGCTGGGACACTCTGCCTGCCAGCCGTCTTCCTCCTCCTTCCTGCTCCTCGTGAGACTAATGTGGTCGCTGGGGCTCATCTCGGACCTGAAGGCAGGGGCTGCTCTCTAGGGGAGCCAGGGCACGGGGCGGGTAGCTGGCTGCAGGGGCAGATGATCTGGGATCCATGCTATGGTCTCAATGTCCCTGCGCCCCGACACACAAATTCACAGGTGAAGTCTAGTCTCCAATGCGGCGGCCTTAAGATGTGGGACCTTTGGGAAATGATTAGGCTACGAGGGCTCTGCCTTCATAAGTGAAATTGTAAAAGAGACCTGAGCAAGGGCGTTCTCTTCTTCCACCGCGTGGGAAACACAGAGAAGATGCTATCGATGATGAATAGGCCCTCGCCAGGCATGAGATGTACCGGGGTGCCTTGATCTCGGACCTCCCAGCTGTCAGAGCTGTGAGCAATCAATGCGTGTTGTTTATAAGTTACTAAGTCCAAGGTACTTCGTTACAGCACCCTGAGTGGACTAAGACAATCCGCATTGTCTCGTACTGTCAAGATTGTAATACCAGTCTGCTATATATTAGCTGTTTGGCTTGGGGAAAACCGCGTATTTAAGTGTATGACAGTTGCTGTGCTATGTAATAGCATCTGCCTTGTTGGGTCGTTGTGAGCACTGAGCAAGAGAATCCATGCAAAGTAACTGAGCCGAATCTGCTAAGCATCAGTAAGTAGTCCATGAGGGTTGGTTTCATCCCTTTCATTTCTTTTTGCATCACATGCTATATTTTAAAATACCCTAAAATCACAGAAGGTAATTTTAACCTTTGGAAAGCAAGGAAACCTGCTATGGAAGAAAACTCCTTAGTATATTTAATACATTTAAAAATATCCATTGTTACATCTGAGAAACTACAAGGGCTTTTGGGACAAAGCTGGCCTGAAGCTTTGAATTGAATTGAAAAAAACAAAACAAAACAAAACAGAAAACAAAAAAAAAAAACCCCAAACCCCACGTTTCTTCCCAGGGAGGTGCAACCCAGATTTTATTCTCAGGAAGATTTTCTAGGAAGTGGAGGTCGGGAAGTGGGGTTTTCAATAATGAGAGGAGGGCAGGGTGGGAATGAGCCACTCCCATCAGCACCAGGGACAGCGGCCATCCTAGGCTTGACCCCTTCTCGGGACTGGAGTTCAGGGACTTCCATGGGTCACAGAGTCCAGGGTCTCAGTGATACAGATTGGGGGCCTGGGAGCATGAATTTCTGAAAAATAAGAAATGAATTATTCCGCAAAATGAAATGAATAAACAAGCACCACATGTGGTCACCAGCAAATTGGTATTAACTGGTCCGCACCTAAGTGGACACATAGGAACTACATTAATTGGGTATTGGGCAGGTGGGAGGGGGAGGAGGGGGCGGGCACATACATAATGAATGAGTGGGATGTGCACCGTCTGGGGCATGGTCACACTTGAAGCTCAGACTCATGAGGGGAGGGGAGGCAAGGGCATTATTTGAAACTTTCAACTTTGTATCCCCATAATATGCTAAAAGAAAAAAAAAAGAAAAAATATCTCATATATTCTAAGCTGAATGTCACATTTGTTTTTCTTTGCCTTTAGAGTGCTGATTTAAAATTTTAAATGCTTTTATCACAAAAAAATGCATATTCATAGGAGAAAGTATAAGTAAGCAAAGCAAGAAATAAAAACTACCCCTAATCTTAATGTGAGAAAATAATCATTTTTTATTCTCCCACATGTACTTCCAGTTTTTAAATTTATATGCAATCTTTTTACACATGAAAATGTCACTCACGTCCCAATGAATCGCATTTACATGTAATTTTCTGTTTAAAATGGTGTTTTGAACACCACCAAGAAGAACACGGTAAGCTGTTCATGTCATTAGCCATTAGGGAGATTCTGATTTAAACCACAATGTGATGCCACTTTGCAAACACTTAGGATGGCTAGAATCCCCCAAAAAGGGAAAATAACAGATATTGGTGAGGGTGTGGAGTAATTCACACTTTCGGATATTCCCGGTGGGAGTGTGAAATGGTGCATGTGCCGTGGACAACAGTTGGCAGGTTCATGAGTAGTGAAACACAGAATCTTCACATGACTATTCCATGAGCCCATATTCCACTCTAGGAACTGCTCAAAAGAATTAACAACAGGTGTTCAAAGAAAAAGCTTTGTATGTGGATGTTTATGGCAGCCCTTGTCACAATTGCCAAAGGCGGGAACAATCCAAGTATCCATTAACGGATGAACGGATCAAGAAAATGTGCTCCGTCCCTACAAGGGACTATCACTCAGCCATAAAAGGAATGAAGTACGGACACTATGGCACGGATGAACCTCAAATGCATTATACTGCGTAGAAGAAGTCAGACACAAAAGGTCCCATAGTATATGATTCACTCGCAGGAAATGTCCAGAATGGGCAGATCCGTAGCGACAGAAAGCAGTTTGGTGTTTGCCAGGAGCAGCGGGGAGGTGGGAATGGGAAGTGACTATTAATGGGGACGGGGTTTCTTCTTGAGATGATAAAAATGTCCAACACTCTAGACGGTGTTGAAGGCTGCACAACATTGTGACTGCCCTAAATGCTACAGAACTGTCCTCTTTAAAATGGTTGAAATGGTGAGTTTTACCTTAACAAAAAATGCTATTTTATCATACATACATTCAATTAATTTTTGTTATTCACATAACAGTATGTTGTGAACATCTTTCCGTGACTTTAAATCATGCTATGAAACCACAGTTTGTGGTTTAGAAAAATCTTCGTGTCAAGTATTCAAGCTATTCTTTTTTTTTTATTTCAGCATACTATGGGGTTACAAATGTTTAGGGTATGTGTGTTGCCTTCCCCCCATTTCCCCCAGAGTCAGAGCTTCAAGTGTGTCCATCCCCCAGATGGTGCACATCATTGCACTCCTTATGTATGTGTATGCCCATCCCCACCACCTGCCCGACACCTGACAAGTGTTATTCCTATATGGCCACTTAGGGGTTGATCAGTGAAACCAATTTGTGGTGAGTATGTGTGGTGCTTGTTTTTCCATTCTTGGGACACTTCACTTAGTAGCATGGGTTCCAGCTCTATCCAGGAAAATACAAGAGGTGCTATATCGCCACTGTTTCTTATAGCTGAATAGTACTCCGTGGTACACATAGACCACATTTTATTAACCCACTCGTGTATTGATCGGCGCTTGGGTTGTTTTCACATCTTTGCATTTGTGAGTTGTGCTGCTATACACATTTGAGTGCAGATGTCTTTTTTATAGAGTGTCTTTTGTTGTGTTGGGTAGATGCCCAGCAATGGGATTGCTGGATCAAATGGTAGATCTACTTGTATCTCCTTAAGGTATCTCCATATTGCTTTCCACAGAGGTTGTGCTAGTTTGCAGTCCCACCAGCAGTGTAAGAGTGTTCCTCTCTCTCCACATCCACGCCACCATTTACTGTTTTGGGACTTTTTGATAAAGGCCATTCTCACTGGAGATAAGTGATATCTCATTGTTGTTTTGATTTGCATTTCCCTGATGATTAGAGATGTTGAGCATTTTTTCATATATTTGCTGGCATTATTCAAGCTATTCTTTATTTTTAAAAATGGCACTTTGTTGGAAAATAACTTAGAAGTATTTTGTCTCACTTTTCAATAGACTTCATATTTATAGCAATAGTTGCACACATAATCAAGAAAGATACGGATGTGGTTAGACATCTACGTGGTAGAACGTGACCTTCTGCTGTATATATAGAGCACCCGCACAAATAAACTGGATTGATATAGAGTACCTAAGACACAGTAGGCACACTTTAGAGAGACTGCCTGGCACGTAGTAGGTGCACTTTATGGAGAGCACCTGGCACAGGATAGGTGCATTTTATGTAGAGCACCCGACACACAGTAGGTGCACTTTATGTATAGTGCTCAACACACAGTAGGCACACTTTGTGAAGAGCACATAGTAAATATAAAGATTTACATGGATGACCTGGCACAGAGTAAATGCACGTCATACAGTGCGCCTGGCACACAGTAGGTGCCACTTACGTAGAGCGCTGGCACACAGTAGGAGGACGTTCCGTGCAGGCTTTTGCACAGAGCAGAGCACTGGCCCACGGCGGCTCAAGTGCTGGTGCTTAGTCCCTTCCCCTCACTCCCTCTTTGTGGGGCTCCCTCATCTCTGCAGCTCTCCCCTGTCCCCGCCTCTAAGTCTCTCACCCGGCACCCCATTTCCCAGATGGGGAGACTGAGCCCAGCTGGCCGGCCCCGCCCACAGTCAGAGCAAGGACAGGCGGCCCGGGGACTCCACTCAGGGTCCTCTGGTTCTGTCCTCCTGGCCTGGACCCCGTGTGCCCACGGCCCCTCTCAGCCTCACCCTCCACGTCTCTGCTCTGTCCTTGGACGCTGAGCCCGGCCTCCAGGTTTGGGCTCGCAGCCAGGCTCTGCATGCCGGGCTCTGACCTCAGTAACTCCCAGGGAGGCCGGATTCCTTGTTCCTGCTCCTAGCGGTCATGTCTCAACCCACAGCATGGCGGCAACTGTAAACATTTAGGGCTCAGAGTCACCTTTGATCACCCCCAGCTCTCCTTCATTCTCCACGTGGGAGGTCCTGAGGGCTCAGTGCTTGTGCTGTGTCATCCTGAGCTAGTTCCCCTGCACCCAGCTGCTCCATGTGTTGGCCTTCTGCCAGGGCACAGCCCGGCCCGGCCCGGCCCAGCCCAGCCCAGCCCTCCTGCAGCCACCCTTTATCAGGGACGAGGGACAAAGACCGCCCAGAAGGGAAGAGGAGGTTGTGTGCACACGCTGCTCCTGAGAGAAGGTGCCAGGCTTGGGGGGTGGGCCTGGGGGCCGTCCCCATCCCGGGGATGGAGAGGGCCTGCCCAAGCTGGGGGGTTCCGGGGAGCTGGCCCTGGGAATGGTGGTTTCCTGGTAACTGAGCCCCTGGCACTGTCCCAGTGATTCAGCTGGGCCTTTCTGGACTGTCCTCAGAACTCTCTGTCCCTTTCTGGGTGCTCACCACACAGCTGCAAGCCAGTTGGCTGCAGCTTCTGGCTGGGCCTTTCTGGACTTCAGCTCTCAGCCCCAGCGTCCCCATCTCTGACACCCGCGCCCCCGCCCCCTGCACCGGGCCTGGCGCCCCTTCCCTCCCCTGGGCCTCAGGAGCTGCCCCTGCACCCGCCTGCCCTGCAGGATGCCCCAGCTGAGCCTGTCCTGGCTGGGCCTGGGGCCGGCGGCCGCCTCCCCGTGGCTGCTGCTGCTGCTGCTCGGGGCCTCCTGGCTCCTGGCCCGCGTCCTGGCCTGGGCCTGCGCCTTCCACGCCACCTGCCGCCGCCTCCGCTGCTTCCCGCAGCCCCCCAAACGCAGCTGGTTTTGGGGTCACCAGGGCCTGGTGAGTGTGGCAGCAGGATGGGGCTGGGGGTCAGGGCGGGGACTTCCTCAGGGCCGGAAGGGGCTACGAGGCCGGGGGGTGGAGGTGGGCTGGGGTCGGGGCGGCAGAGAAGCGAGGGCGGCGGCTCACTCTCCCCTGCTCGCTGCCTCGCTGCTCTGCTGTGCCGCCCGGCCTCTGTCCCCTCCCTGTCCTCCCACCCGGCCTGCTCAGCGTCCTCTTCCCACCTGTCTCCCCCCTGGAGCACCGGGGGGCTCCCGGGGAGGCTGCACAGGGCAGGGCCCTGGTGCCCCGTTCTGCACGGAGGGGCTGGAGGGCTCCTGAGGGCACCGTGCAGGGCCTGTCCCTGCCTGGCCCTGTCCTGTGTCTCTGGGCTGCCGCTTCCTGCAGGAATTAGCTGGGACGCCCCAGCCCACCCCAAACACACAGGGCCGCCGCTGGGCCGGAAGACAGCTGGGGACAGTGTCCCACCCCTGCCCTTCCTGGGCACCGTCCTCTCCCCCCGCTCTTCCCCACGGGGACGTCCCAGCGGGCCCCGCTGTGCAACCTGCACGACCGTCGCCACTCACGTCCCCTCCCGGGAGCTGCCACTGCCCCTCCTGCCCCTGCCCTCTGCCCAGGACCTGCTCTGTCCTGCGGTGCTGTGGCCTCAGCCTGCTCACCTGTAACGGCAGGGGCGACGGGCAACCTTAGGGAGGGTGCGGGGGACACGCTGCGCTCAGAGCCTGGGCTGTAGAAGGCGCTCTCGGGAGGGAGCCAGGGACCCGATGGGCAGTCAGAGCTTCCGTCCGCCCCTCTGCGGTCAGCCGAGGCTGGAAGGTCCCGAGGGTGCAGACCCCTCTCCACAGGAGGCCCCGAAGCCCACGTACACCTGCCCATCGGTAGGGTTTATTTTCGGGGTGCGGCTTCTATTGCCCAAAGGCTTAGAAATCCTGCTAAGGCTTATTTTATGGGTAGGTCTTATTTTCAGGGAAACACGCTAAATTTAACCATTAAAGGAGGTGACGGCCCTGTCTTGCTTGCAGATTCCCCCCACGGAGCAGGGAATGAAGGTGCTGACTCAGCTGGTGGCCGCCTACCCCCAGGGCTTTGCGTCCTGGATGGGCCCCGTGACACCCATCATCTTTTTGTGCCACCCTGACGCTATCCGGTCCGTCCTCAACGCCTCAGGTACCCTGCGGGGCTCGTGGTGGTGGGCGCCGTGCACACCCAAGGCTCCCAGCCCTCGCCCTGAGCTCCCTCTCGTCCCCTGCACGGCCCCAGCCCCTCCTTCCCTGCTCTCTCCCAGCCACCGCTGTCTTGCTCTCATGTACTCACCCACCCCCGCCTCGGTGTCCCCTCCCTGCACGGCCTGTCTTGCCCTCTGCCCTCGTGTTCCGGCCACCTCCGGGCCCTGGGAGGCCTCGATCCAGGGCCCCGTCCTGTGGGAACCCTCAGGCGCACGGAGAGGGAGGCGCACGGAGACAGCTCCAAGTTCATCCGGGCAGGGAGGGGCCGGAGGGGGATGGGCTGTGACAGCTCAGAGGAGAACAGCTGGGCCAGGCTGGCGGCCTTCCTGGAGGAGGAGTTCCCGGAGCTGAGGCTGGAACGATGCGTAGGAATTTTCCAGAGAGGAGGGCAGGGTCATGCAGTGGGCGCTGTTGGTGTCTGAGGTCCCCTGCCAGGCCTGGCATCAGCCTGGCCCTGCCCCAGGCCCAGAGCAATGGAGATCGTGGCTCTGAGTCCAAAATTCTGGGACTCTGGGTGGGCCCGGCTTTGTCTGCCCGCTGAGGTCTCTTACGTGTGAGTGATGGAAACTCAACCCCATCTAGGCAAATACAGGGGATCTGTCGAGTGCACATTCCAGGGAGGGTGGCCTTCAGGCACGGCCGGATCCAGGTCTCAGTGTCACAGGCGATCTGTCCCCTTTGGGTTTTCCTTCCTCTGCGTCACTCTTCTGTTCAGGCGGCCCTTCCTCTTGGTGTCAACGAGGAGTCCCTGGCGGTCGGTCTTTGCGGGAAAGCTCCCCTTTCTCCCAGAGTTCCCACGGATGAGCCACGGTGCGCTTTAGTTGTCCCGGCGTGAGTCACGGGACTTAGTTTCCATCCATCACTGCGACTGTGATTGTCCCGTCTTGGCACGCGCGGGGCTTCCGGGGTTATTGCTCTGGGGGCAAGATCGGGCTGACGGCCAAAGACTCCGGCCCTGGATTCAGCGCGTCCCGGGCTCGGGTATCGGGTGTGCCGCTGCCCACAGGGGAGACCCCGGGTAAGGGGTCGTTCCCCGGCTGGTCCCGCCTGGGATGCGTGTGAAGCCCGTCCAAGGCCTGGAGCCCAGCGCGCTTCTGCGAAACCGGGCATGTTCGGGCTTTGTCCGCGGCAGGTCTTGGGGTGCGTTCGAGCCACGCCCGAGCAGCAGTCTGGGTCTCACGAGAGCCACGTCGCGGACATCAGAGGGGCCAGATTTAAATCCTATCTGGGGACCACACGTGTGACACGCTTAGGTCATGTCAGACCCCCGCAGGCCCATGTTAGATAGAACACATTGTGTCATGGTCGGGGCTGTCATGTGCTCACAGGTCAGGGCCACGTCACACGTCCCAGGTCCATGTCAGGGCGTGTCAGAGAGTGCTGTGGCACACGGGGTGTCCTACGTCCCCACGCAGGCGTTTTGTCTGTCTCAGAGCCGTGCTTGTGTGTCGCAGAGTGTGTTGCCCCACTGAGGATCCGTGTCGCGTTGTGCTGGGTCGCGTGGGGCCGTGTCGGGGCTGTCCTTGCTCTACTGTGCCGCTGCAGCCTGCTCTGGCCCGCCCCGCCCCCACCCTCCCGCCTCTTCTGCCCCACCCCTCCCTGCTGGCCGGGCTTGGAGGGGGCAGTGGGAACCCCTGGCCGGGAGCCTCCACCCCCCCCCCCCCGCGCACCTCCCCTCCCCCTTCATGTCCCTGATGGTCCTCGTTCCTGTCAGCCGCCATCGCACCCAAGGACGTGGTCTTCTACGGCTTCCTGAAGCCCTGGCTGGGTGAGTAGCTGCAGGGGAGGGGACAGCCTGGTGGGCAGGAGAAGGTGCCACCTTCGACCACGGCCCTTGGCTGCCCTCCTAGGGGACGGGCTCCTGCTCAGTGGAGGTGACAAGTGGAGCCGCCACCGCCGCATGCTGACGCCCGCCTTCCACTTCAACATCCTGAAGCCCTACGTGGAGATTTTCAAAGACAGCGTGAACATCATGCTCGTGAGTCCCTTGAGCACAGGGTCCCAGCTGGAGCCTTGGGGTCAGCGGGGCCTCAGACAGGTCTGGTCTGGGAGTTTGGGTCTACTGGGCGGCTTAGGGTCATTGCTCTTCCTCTCTGAGCCTTGCTGTCCTCATCCGTAAAATGGGGATGTAACCCCTGCGTACAAGGTGGTAATGGGGGCGTGTCCCTGGTACGCGGTAGATGCTCAGAAGGTGTCAGTTCCTAGGTGTGTGTCACCGAAGCCCTGTCAACTCAAGAGAACGATGACGATGACTGCATGGTAGCTGTTGCTGAGCGCCGGCTGTGCGTTGGTTTAGAGCAGTAAGGGTTTGTGGGCGCGGCTACGTACACGGGACCCCCGGCGTGTTCTGGCGCAGAAGGGACGTCTCAGGGCGCGTGACCAGCTGTGGTTGCGTTAGGCGGC
Organism: Microcebus murinus; assembly: GCF_040939455.1. Taxonomy (NCBI): domain Eukaryota; kingdom Metazoa; phylum Chordata; class Mammalia; order Primates; family Cheirogaleidae; genus Microcebus; species Microcebus murinus. Next base: position 1,865,570 of record NC_134107.1, on the reverse strand, counting down.
TTCGCTGATCCTGGCTCAGTCGCTCACAGGCGCGGGCTCGGGTCTCCTCGGGCTGATCTAGGGTGGCCTCAGCGGGGCGACCGGACTGCCCTGCATGTGATCGCTCCCGCGGACGGAGTCCCAGCGCTGCTCGCGTGGCAGGGACGGGGCTCCCAGGGAGTGAGAGGAGGTTGCGATGCCTCTGGAGTCTTAGGCGTATTACAGTTGTTCCATCTTCATTTCGTCTACACTGTATTTGGCCATAGAAAGCCAAAAGCCCAGCACAGAATCAAAGAGGGGTAACACAGGCTCCATGGCTTTGTGGAAGTTGCTGGAAAACAACATGGCAAAGGGTGTGGAGATGGGGAGAAGTGAGGGATTGGCGATCAAGGTTTTCTGAAGGCCTAGGACCTTTTAACTTGGAAGATGATAAGTTATCTTGTTACTGTTTCATAGATTCTTCCAGAAGTCAAGAGGCTCCAGAGTCAGAGACAAAGGGCAGTTTGTTGCGCTTGGCACTGCAAGCAGCGTGTGCTTCTTGTTCATTTGCATCCTTTCTCCCAGCCACCCACGTCCCAGGGGGGTGACGCAAGGGGGCCTTGATGGATGCCTGCTCGAGGAGTCTATTGCGTTGCCTGGGAGGAGCTTTGGGCTGAGCGAATCTGCTCCCTCAGCCGGCAGACACAAGCCTGACCTGTGCCCGGGGTGGGGGAGTCATCACCTCATCCCGCAAGGCTGTTCTCTGCAAACACAAGTGTGACAAGTGACTCGGGTTATGGACGGCAGGGCCTCCCATCCTTGGCGTGCCCAGCAAGGCGGCCCCGGGCCCATGGAGGACTGCCTCTCCCAACACAGGGGCGTTCTCAGGGCAGTTTGTAGCTACGGAGACAAGGAATCTTGACATTTACGGTGCACTCTCCCTAATCCCGAGACAATGCCTTGCACCAATTCCATGAAGTGAGCATAGATTTTGTAATTTGACTCTGACAGCTCAGGGAAGGAGAGATTATTTTTGCCCCATTATCGATGATAAAATGGAAGGCCAGAGCGACTGGGGAGTCTGCCCAAGTCTACGCAGCTAATAAGTGAGCTGGAAGTGGTGGAGCAGGGGTGCCAACCTGGTTTGCCTGTCTGGCACCAAAGCAGGCCAACTTAGCTGTCACTGAAGATCTGACAGGTGGGAGCTAGGGGAGGGCCGGGACGCGGCCGAGGGGCCTCAGAGCACAGCGGGCGGAGCTGGAACTGAAACCCGGGTCTCCTGACTCCCAGCCTTGGGTCTGCATCTTCAAGTAATAACAGCTCCTGCTCCCCCCGCCCCAACCCTTGTTCTCCCTGGAGATGGGCTCCTGGGGCAGAGGCCAGGAGGCTGGTTCTGGGAAGTCCATCCTGGTGGTTGGGGTTGGGGAGGGGCCCAAGGGAGTCAGGTGCCCACCCCAGCTCTGTGCCCTTCTCTGGCCAGGCCAAGTGGCAGCGCCTGGCCTCGGAGGGCAGCGCCCGTCTGGACATGTTCGAGCACATCAGCCTCATGACCTTGGACAGTCTGCAGAAATGCGTCTTCAGCTTCGACAGCCACTGCCAGGAGTGAGTCCTTGCCCGGGGCGTGGGGACTTTGGCCATGGACCCAAGAGAGCGGGTGGGTTGGGAGGGCTGAAGTGTCTTCCTGGAGGAGTTGTGTCATAGCTCTGCTCTGAGGGACAGGGAAGGCACGAGAGACTGTGTGGGTTTTACAGGTAGTTGGAGCTGAGTGGAGGCAGGGAGGCTAGGATGAGAAGAACACGTGCGGCAGGCACTAGTCTGAGGTTGTGGAGGTGGACCGGGGCTGGATCTCAAGGACATTGAAAACCCAGGCAAAGCGGCATGAACTTTATCGTGAGCTTCCCGGGGAGCCACTGGAGGTGTTTGAGCGGACGGCGGGCGCGGTCAGAGCTGAGCTCTGTGGGGAGCTGGCTGCCATGCAGACACTCGGTGGAGCTGGCGTTGGGTGCAAGAGGCGAGGTGGGGGCTGGGCACGGACCAGGTGGAAGATGACAAGGTCTGGGCTGTGTGCTGGGTTTCAGGAAGGAGGAGGACCAGGACTGGATACTGGGCGGGGGACAGAGGGGAGCAGGGCACGTGTCCACGCGATGCTCTGGGTGCCTAGTGGCCCGTGGCAGCTGGCAGAGGTGGAGGCAGGCAGAGAGGGGGGTCTGGAGGGTCACGTGTCACGGCTGACGCCCGCTGTGTACCTGTAGGGCGGTCTGCTCCTGGAGACTCGCTTTCCCGCCGGGAGGGGCGTCCTGGCTGCTGGCGGGAAACGCTCCCGGGGTTCAGGTGAGTTGAGTCGCCTCCTCCCCACTCCGTTGTCCTGCAGGAAGCCCAGTGAGTACATCGCCGCCATCCTGGAGCTCAGCGCCCTGATCGAAAAAAGGAACCAGCAGTTCCTGGTGCACACGGACTTCCTGTACTCTCTCACCCGCGACGGGCGGCGCTTCCGCCAGGCCTGCCGCCTGGTGCACGACTTCACGGACGCCGTCATCAAGGAGCGGCGCAGCGCCCTCCCCGGCCAGGGCGGCGACGACTCCCTCAAGGCCAAGGCCAAGGCCAAGACTCTGGACTTCATCGACGTGCTCCTGCTGAGCAAGGTGGGCCGCCTGGGACCGGAGCTGGAGCGTTCGGGCGGCGCCCGTGCCGTGGTGCTCGTCTGCTGGCCCGGCTCCTCGGGGGGCCGAGGAGGAGGAGGGTCGCCTGAGCCCAGGAGGCCCAGGCTGTCGTGTGCTGTGGTCACATCTGTGAGTGGCCCCCTCGCTCCAGCCTGGGCATCACAGCAAGACCTTGCTTACAAAAGCAAAAGAGAGAGAATCTATTCATATCGAAGTTTGAGGACTTGATCCAGAGGGCACTGGGGAGCCGTGGACTTTATTTTGAGAACAGGAGGAACAGGTCAGACACAGGATTTGAGATGACACTCTCAGGATGCAGAGACGCTGAGTCTGAAACTGTGAAGAGTCTGAGCTTCCACTCGGCTTTTATCTCTATGTGTTTCCATTTACGTCTGTCTCTACGTCTATAGGTGTGTGTTTGTGTGTACGTCTGTGTCCATGTGTCTTTGTCTATGTCTTTTTCTGAGTCTTTGTGTCTATGTGTTTGTATGTTTATCTGTGTCTTTACCTTCGTGTGTGTGTCTATGTATGTCTGTGTCTATGTGTGTATGTCTGTGTCTATGTGTGTATGTCTGTGTCTATGTGTGTATATCTGTGTCTATGTGTGTTTCTGTGTCTATGTTTGGTGTCTATATCTTTGTGTCTGTGTCTACTGTTTATGTCTTTGTTTCTATGTGTGCGTCTATGTATTTGTCTATGTCTATACCGATTCTGACGGACGCAAGCCCCGGATCAGAGAAGCCCGTTTCTTACTCACGGCAGCGACAGCGCCCAGAGCTGGGTCGCGGCGCTGGCTCCCAGTCCCAGATTCCTCCGAGGGTGACGCAACGCCTCCAGCTGCACGTGCAGCAGAGTTTGCACCATAGGACAGGGGCCCCGTGTTAGGGGTCTTGCAACTTATATAGGGCACCTGGCACATTCCCCCTTCTGAGAGAGAGAGAGAGAGAGAGAGAGAGAGAGAGAGAGAGGATGAGAAAGCAAGAGAAACATCACTTTTCTTAATGCTCTGAAGCATAACAAAAACCCTCTCCAGTGAGATGCCAAAGTGCACAGGTTTACAATCCGAATGTTTCCAAGGCAGACAAGGTTCCCTGGATTTGTTGCTCTAGAATGTGAGCAAGTATCTTTGGAGCCATACCGAATCTCTGGCTTCCAAGGCAAATGGCCGTTTCATCATCCTGTGACCCAGGCTGCCAGGAACTTTTCCCGCAGAAAGCTGTCGCCATGCAGCAGCATAAACACATTCGTGCATCACTGGCCCCTCCCCCCAGGCACGGAGGAGGAGGCGAGGAAGCCAGGGAGGAAGGCTGTGGGTGAGGGCTCTGGCAATGGTGACCGGGGGACGTCTAGGAGTGCTGGGTGGGCTCGGGCTTCTGCAAGGAGGATGCGGCTTTGAGACTGTCTCAGGTTAGACCCAGGAGCCGACAGAACAAGTGTGGTTTGGGGGGGTCTTGGCTTCTCCGTCCAGGATGAAGACGGGAAGGAGCTGTCAGATGAAGACATAAGAGCAGAGGCTGACACCTTCATGTTTGAGGGTGAGGGTCCCGGTGTGGGACTGCAGTGGGGACGGGGGGTCTCTCCAGGCCAGGGACTGGATGGGTGGAGCTGGATCCCTCCATTCTGCCCATCCCCGCCCTTCTCCCACCCTCCCTGAGAGCCCCCATGGGTGGCGCTGTCCACACCCTGGTGCTGAAGCAGCCCAGAGTCTCCAGCCTGCTTGGCTGCCCCTCAGGCCACGACACCACGGCCAGCGGTCTCTCCTGGGTCCTGTACCACCTCGCGAGGCACCCGGAGCACCAGGAGCGCTGCCGGCAGGAGGTGCGGGAGCTGCTGAGGGGCCGTGAGCCCGCAGAGATTGAGTGGTGAGTGCGGATCCTCACGGCCTGTCCCCGAGCCCCTCTCCTTGGCTCTGCTGCCGGGTGGGGAAGGGGGAGATTTTTTTTTTCTTCTGATTTTGCCACTATCACTTAGTGGAAATGTGAGCAGAGACCACAAGCAGGGCTTAGGACGCAGCTTGGCTAGCAGGGGAAAGGTTGCAAGCTTTTTGGGCAAAAACATCTGGGCTGCTGAGAAAATGTGACTATATGAGATGGTACTTCTATGAGTTTGATCATTACAGATGCCACAGGTAAGTAAGTTCATGCAGTATTTGTCTTTCTGTGCTTGGCTCATTTCACTTGGCATGATGCCCTCCAAGTTCATCTATGTTGTTGCAAATGACAGAATTTCCTTTTTTTATTTTTTTAAGGCTGAATAGTATTTCATTGTGTATATACACCACAGGGGAAATGAGTGTTAAATTACAGAAACATTTATGAGAACACATCCTCTTACATTAAATGGGACATTACAGAGAAGACTAGGGTTATCCTTGGTATTCTTCCCACCCAACCTAATCTCCTCCCTTTCTCCTGGGGGGGGGTCTCTAGAGCTAGTGATTTGCTATCTATCTATCTATCTATCTATCTATCTATCTATCTATCTATCTATCTCCATATATATACACATAATGCTTTTTGCCCTTTGTTATTTACACATATATGTAAATATATACTGTACCGATTTACCTTCCATCTTTCAGCGTGTTTTTAGGACTAGTCATCTTTATTTCTGCTTTTGGGTAGCAGTATAGTAGTCTGTCGTGCGGATGTGTACCATAGTTTGTCTAAATATCTTCCGATTGATGTATATTTGGATTGTTTCAGACTTTTGCTGAATTAAACACAGTGTAGTCAGTGCGTGTGTACAGTGATCGTTGCTTACAAGTGGCAGCATCTTTGCGGGACAAATTCCCAGAAGCGCAATCTCTTAATGAAAGATGACGACTATTTGTGCTGTGCAGTTTTGCTGATAATTGCAAATCCATTTCTATTAGCTGAGTTTGATTGCACCAACTTTTCCCTACCTTCACCAATAGTATTATAGTTATTGAAGTTTACATCTTTGCCAACTTTCATATTTCTTCCTTTAACCAGCATTTTCTCTAAATAACAGTGAGATTGAACATATTTTGCATAGGTTGATGAGACTTTTTTTATGGGGGTGGTTGTCATCTTTTTTCTCTCTTTTTCTTGGGGTCCTTTTAAAATATTTACTTTCAAGAAAGTGTATTAAAATTAATCTTTTTTTCCTGTCTTGTATTACAAAAGGTTGCTTTTTAAATTTGGGGGTGGTACTTTTGGTTAATTTTTACACAGTCAAACTTCTCTAAAGTATCTTGTATAGTCAACCTATCCATCTGTGACCAGGGTTTTGTGGAGCTTACTTTGCGAAGTGTGATATTTTCACTTATTCACGTGTCTGCCTCCGAGCTCTCTGTTCTGTTCCATGGGTCTGTTTTTCTGTTTTTGCAGCAGTGCCACACTAATTTTATTATTGTGACTTTGTAGCAGGTCTTAAAATTTGGTAGAGATTCCTCTCTCTTTAGTATTTTATTTTCAAATGGATTGACTTAGCTCTTCATGACCTTTTATTCTTACAGAAAAAATATAGAATAAGTTTATCAAGTTCTCTCCCCCAAATCAGGTAGATTTTAAATGGAAGTGAATATATCCTATTGGCTGACTTGAATATCTGATAGATATGTGGAAAATGCATTGCTTCATAATATTGATATATACTCTTCTAGAGTGTGGAATTGATATCCATTTACTCAAATAATCTTTAGTCCTTTAATCCAGTTTAAAATGTTCGCTTAGAGACTTTATGCATGTTTCATTAAACTAACCGTTAGATACTTTCATTGCTATGGAGAAATGTATCTTTTATTTGACGTGAGTGAAATTTATAAGCTCATTTGGAATATAGAGATTTTACATTTCTTGCTAAGTTTGAGGTATTTTATATTATTATTATTATTAGCATCTTTTCTTTTATTATCTTTACCAGCTGATCGTTACTTATACATAAAATCTAATGATATATGCATATAAATTTTGTGCTCAATGATCGTAGTAAATGCTAAAGATAGTGTCTCACATTGATAGGAAAATTATAGATCATTTAATAAAAGGTGTCGGAACAACAGGTGAACACCCAGAAGAAAGTCAACTGAACCTGCTTCTCCCGTCTTATAAAAAGATAATGCCCACATAAGTCAAATATTTGAAATTTATAAAAATAGACTCTAAAAAGGGCTAGAAGAAACCATGTTAAAATTATTTTATAGCTCCAGAGTAGAGAAAATCCTATTTTGATACAAGTCCCAGGAGATATACAAGAAGACATTGATATACTGTTAAATGAGAAAAGACACAGAATAGCATGTATGGTATATAGTATGCTACTATATTATTTTTTTTTAATGCTTAAAAGTTCACAGAGGGATGTAAAACTGAACAGAAATCAAGCAGTGTGGAGGGGAGAGGAGGGGATGGGTGAAAACCTACCTAACGTGTACAATGAACACTATCTGGGTGAAAGGCACACTTATAACCATGACTCAAGCATTATAAAGGTGACCCATGCAACCAAAAAGATTTGTAACCCTGTAATACTTTGAAATAAAAGGAAAGTAGTGATGGAGGAATACATTAAAAAATAATGACATAGGCAACCTGTGTTTGTGGATGTGGGAAATGGGTGGCTTAGAAGTGGGTGATGTTTTATAGTTTTCAAATTTTGAAACATTTAACTGTATCAGGTACTAACATTTTCAATAGCCACACAAAAAGAAGAAAGATTAGAGAAAATAATGGAGCTCTTTTGCTGGATCTTCAATGTTTATAAAAGTTGCCTAGTGGAATCTCTTGTGCTTTATAAGCATAAAATCACTTTCTGCCAAAATGATACATTTACCCCTACATTTCAAATTGCATTACTCTCCTTTTTTTCCTACCTAATTGCATTTGCTAGTATCTCAAGTACAATGATAAATAAGAGCAAAACATTGGATCTGTGTATTTTGTTTCTTACAGTGTATTTTGTTTATCTTTGTGTATATTTGTTAACTTTTGTAGTTAGCTTTTGGATGTTGTGTTTTCCTTAGAAATATATTTTTTAAAATACCTGGCTAAATTTTCTCCAGTACTTTTTAAATTCTCTGCTGTTCTAATTTTTTTCTGATTTTCTTTCTTTCATTTTTTTAAATATAGTATCCTGAGAATGATTTTCTAATTCTCTAATATTTGATTCCTGTGGAGCTTATTTTGTTATAGGGAGAAAAGGTGTCAGTGGGAAACATAGTGGCTGGAGATTTCTGTCTTTGCTCCCTGGATAATTGTTTTAGGGGGTGGGTTTTTTAGGGACGACCTGGCCCAGCTGCCCTTCCTGACCATGTGCATTAAGGAGAGTCTACGGTTGCATCCCGCAGTCCCAATAATCTCCCGTCGCTGCACCCAGGACATTGTGTTCCCGGATGGCCGGGTCATCCCCAAAGGTGCCCACAGGGCAGGGGGAGGAGGAACCTGGGCAGGGAGAGGGGCCCATCAGGCAGTGGGGCCCTGTCCTGACTGCTCCCTCCTCTCGCCCAGGTGTCATCTGCCTCATCAGCATTTTCGGGACCCATCACAACCCAGCTGTGTGGCCGGACCCCGAGGTGCTCACTGACCTCCCCCCCACCATGTTTGCCCATTCCAGGGGTCCTAGAGGAGGGGGCGGGACTTCCACAGGGAAATGGGAGATCTCCTCTTCCCCCCCCCCACTCACTCTCGTTAGTCTGTCTATTCGAGGCTGGCGGTGCTGGGAGACTCCCCCCCCCCCAGTGAGCCTGTGTCCCTCTCGCCCCAGGTGTATGACCCCTCCCGCTTCGACCCAGAAAACGCCAAGGAGCGGTCGCCTCTGGCTTTCGTTCCCTTCTCGGCAGGGCCCAGGTGAGGGCAGCGGGGCGTGAGGTGGGGTGGGGTGGTGGGTGGGGCCCCGGCATGACAGCGGGAAAGGGGCAAACGCAGATGGCCAGAGTTGCAGCCCTCCTGCGCGCGCCTCCTCCAAGGCTGCGGACAAAGGCCACCGCCGGGTCGTGTAGGTCCCAGAGGGGACGCGGCTCGCTCAGACCCCTCCCCCGCCGCTGCTGTGCGTTGGGGGCTGGGTTCGGGCCAGGATATACGAGCAAGCCCACATGGGGGTCCCTGGCACGGTTATACCCCTCTCTACCCCTGATTCAGGCTGCTGGGGGTGAGGGTGGGGGTCCCGGGCCAGGATCCAGGCGCGACGGGGCCCGGATGGGGTCGGGGGTGCCGTCACTGTCCCCACCTCCGTCCGCCCCCAGGAACTGCATCGGGCAGACCTTCGCCATGACCGAGATGAAGGTGGTCCTGGCGCTCACGCTGCTGCGCTTCCGCGTCCTGCCCGACAAGGCGCAGACGGAGCCGCGCAGGAAGCCGGAGCTGGTCCTGCGCGCCGAGGGCGGCCTCTGGCTGCGGGTGGAGCCGCTGGGCGCGGGCGCGCGGTGACCCAGCCCTGCAGGCTTAACACGCACTGTGACTCCGCCACCTGCCTGTGCAGACTCCCAGCAATAAAACTGCTGTCACCTGTGCTGAGCCTCACCCGGAACTACCAGGGGGCGCGCGGGGGCTGCGGGATCCAGGGCCTGCGTGTGGGTGGGTGGGGGCGGGGCTGATGTTTCTGAACCCCCAAATCCTCACTGCCTCTCCGACCACAAGGCCCTCAGCAGATCCTGGGTTCTCCGAGAACCCTAGTGTGGACTTTACTCTGTAGGCGATAGGGAGCCAAGGGAGGTGTTTGAGCAGGAGAGGGGCCAGGGTTATGGAAGGTTTTTAACAGGCAATGCTGAGGCTCTGTGTCAGCAGGGAAAACGGTAGGGGCAGATCCCTCAATCTGGGCTGCAGGTGCCTCCCCAGACCCCCTGACAGAGCCCCCTGCCCAGCACAGAGCACGCCGGGGGAGGCCGGCAGCTTCCACCTGGCAGCCTCTCTGAGATTGTTGGTCCCTTCCTGCTCTGGCCAACGTCCCACCCCTGTGCCTGCCCCTGCCCCGTGGCCCCACCCGTGGCCCCTTCCCCCACCGCCAGGGAGCCCCTCCCTCCCTCTTCTGGCCCCGGTGCTGCCCCGGGTGGCCTGGACGGCACACACGGACCGAGCCCCTCGGCAGCTCCCACGGCAGGGTCAGGGGCGGCCCCTCCCCACCCTGTCACCTCCCGTCCCTCCTTCGTTCCCACCACAGGCCCCGGGGGCCCATCTCGGGTTGGGGTGGGGGCAGCACCATCCCGTTCGACCCCGGAGATTCAAAGCCAGACCTCTGGGCACAAACACCCACCCCACAAGCACGGGATCCGGAGCCTGGCTGCTTGGGCTGTGCTGTGACTCAGACAAGTTGATTGTCCTCTCCGTGCCTCAGTTTCCTCAACTGTAGTAATGGGAACAGCGATAGTACCTACCTCAGGATAGTCCTGAGGGCCAAATGTAAAGGACTCAGAGCTGCGCCTGGTGCACAGTTAGTGCTCTTTACCACGCGGCCATTGCCAGTGCCTCTCACAGGGTCTGGCTGCGGCCGCGTGCTGCCTTTCAAGTCAGTCGCTTCTCCCTCGACTGTCACGAGCGTGCCCTGGCACTCAAAGGCAAGAATTCTAACATTCGTGCTCAGTGAACCATCTCCCTTCCCATGCAAGGCTTTGCATATAGGAGGCGATTTTTTTTCTGAGAGCAGTGGGGGCACCTGGACGTGCAAGAGGGGTAAGAGAATTAGAGCAATCTCAATGAATATCCCAAAATAAAATCCTGCTACCAATGTTCATCTCTTTTCATAGCCCAAGAGACTCTGCACCACTGAGTCCTGCTGGTTCCTCAAGTCTCCCCTCCCCTGAACTCCACCTCCACCCGCCTCTTCACTGGGCCACCCTGGTCTGGATTCTGAACTGTAAATAGATTTAGCCTCTTCCTGTCTCAGGGCCTTTGCACGGTGCAGTTCCCTGTGCCTGGGGTGCTCTTGTCCAGCTGTTTCGTGACTGAGTCTCATCATCCAGGGCTCAACCGGAATGTCACCTCCTCAGAGAGCTTCCTCCTTTGCTGTCCAAGTAGAAACATGCAAAACATTTATGACATGCGCACCATGTCAATAACTGTATGAAATTTTTATGTGAATGTTGCTAAGTATTGACAGGCAATATGCAAAATAGTTGCTTTTAATGTAGTTTAAATGTTTGTGTCCGCCCCAATTCGTATGTAGAAATCCTAACCCCTAAGGTGATGTTATTAGGAAGTGGGGCTTCGGAGAGGCGATTAGGTCATGAGGGTGGAGCCCCCAAGAATGGGATTAGTGCCCTTATAAAAGAGACCCCAGAGAGTTCTCACGAATCCCACCATGTGAGGACACAGTACGAAGGTGCCACCTATGAGCACCCCAGAAAGCACCTCCTTGCCAGATACCAAATCCGACAGCCCCTTGGCCTTGGACGTTCGAGATTGCAGAACCGTGAAAAATAAATTTCTGCGGTTTAAAATGATCCAGTTTAACGCATTCTGTTTTAGCAGCCTGAATATATGAAGGCAATGAATGGTTTGCGATTCTTCTCATCTTTCTTTCAAGCGAGTATTTTCAACAGCGGTAAATGAACGTGGTTAAATAGAAAGAAAACTTGTTTTGGAATCAGAGAGAAAAGATCAAGATTCCAACTGTGCTTCTTCCTATATTTGGGACAGAGGCCAGTTGTTTTTTTTTTGTTGTTGTTGTTTGTTTTGTTTTAAAGCTCTCTAAGCTTTTGATCCATCAACAGTTGTTATCTCAGTTTTGCAAAGACAAAAGGAGACCGTGCACGTTCGGGCCACAGCACTGTGTCTGACGAGGAGTCGGTCAATGAATGTTTGTTGGTGATTCTTACTGCTTCAGAGTCTTTAGGATTCTCCAGAGCAGGTCAAATGATGTGTTTTCCTACAGTGGACCTGGTAGAGAACTTTCGTAGACCATGTTAATAAAGTGCCTGCTTGATGCCAATCACGTTAGGGACATGGCAAGACACTGAACTGACACTGTGCCTGCTCTCATGTGGCCGCCACGGTGTGGTGTGTGTGTGTGTGTGTGTCTGTGTTTACAAGAATTGGCTTGAACAGGTAATAAAATAACTGTTAATAGTAATTTCAGAGAAAGAATTTATCTTGCATCATCTTGCACTAAACTCAGCTTCAGAATCAACCAGAGAAATGGATATTAAACTAGAATCAGAGAGGGCGCTGTGAGAAAGAGGCCTTCCTGAGCCTTGTGAAGGAGTAGAAGATACTGCCTCTGTCCTCGTCCCCATGAGTGAGTCTGGTGTTGACCTTGGCTCAGAGAAGAGAAGGGTCTGACATGTCTCTAAATATTTTCTATTAAGTCCTTGCTTTTGCTTTTAGCACAAATGCTTCCTGAATAGTGGTGCACAACGCCAGTGTTCAAGGGCCATAGTATGTCCCGGGTGGAGATTCTCATATGTGGGAGGAAAACCCCCGTGAGGACTGGGTGAGTTGTCTATTGCTGCATAAGAAATTGCCCGGCGACTCTACAGGTCTGACCTTGCTTAGTAATCTGTGTTTAAGAACCCAAAGGGAGGCAAACAATTCACACCGGTGAGGAGCTGATCTCTGTTTAAAGAAGAAAACAACAGTCCCCCAGACAATCCGACTGCAGTGATGTCATGGGGTCTCCAAACCAGGCAATTAGCAGAATTTGTCTGAACCCGCCACCCCCAGCCCCGCCCCAAAGCCCTCAGTGCCCATCGCTCAAAGCCCCCGGGCCCCGTTCCCAGAGGACATGGCGGAGGAGAACAGGGCGAGAGTCTCGGTGGCGCTAACGAGCCCAGCGGGACACCTGCCTGCACACCCTGGCAGACTGCACGCCGTGGCCACCCCCGGGAAGCCAATTCCAAGTTTCTTAGTGAATGAGCTGTGGGATTTTCGGTGACCCCTGCGGGCTCATTAAAAGTTGACGCGCAATTCCCATCTCCATTTCATTAGTGTCACTTAAAAAGTCCCCGAGGGTCAGCCACAGCGCTGCAGGCGGATGGGTTTGATTCACAACTGAGAACTGAGGTGGGGACAGAGTCACAGTTCACCCCACTCTGGAGGGACGGTCCCCTGATAGTTTCCCCCTTAGCCTCAGGCCAAACTCAGGTGTTTGAAGTGCAGCAAGAGTCGTAGGCAGGGAACGCAGGTGGCCCTTTCTTTCCACAAGACACAGAAGTCCCAGAGCTTCAAATGGCCAAATGCCACAGAAAGCACCGTGGCACCTTGGACAGCAGAGCCACGGAATGCAAAGCACTCGGTGCACGTGTGGGGCCGGTGACATGCCATGCTGCCGGCACGGAGGTCTCCAGAGCTGGAGGGAGGCTGAGGCTCCTACTTCCTCCACTGTGACACTGGCCACGCTGTTGTGTAAATTACTTGCTCAACACCTGCCCTCTTGCCCCATTGACCTGGTAGCCCCAAGAGGACAGGACCGCACTGGACTTGCTCAGCATCGTGCTCCTGACGCCTGGTCCCTAATAGGTGCCCAATAAACACTTGCGGAGAAAACAAGCAAATGTCTCTCCCATCACAACCCTGCGGAGAGTCTGTGAGTGGCAAAATCCTTCTGAAATGTGTGTGACTGTTCTCTAACTTATCCGAAATTCACTTTTCAGGTGTGGTTGACGTCACAAGTACCCGTCTGCCCTTGGTCACGTGTCATAGGCTGTATCCCCCGTGTAGACGAGTGTCATCTCAGGGCTGTTGGGATTATGGGGGACAGTCCTGTGAGATCAGACCCTGCCTGTGTCTTTAGGCCCCTTGAGCCACTCCCTACCCCTTGCTGCCCAAGCTCCCTGTCATATCGGCCTTTCCCGTTATTCGGATGAGCAATCATCACCCCACCTCAGGTCCTTTGCACCTGCTCCTCCCTCTGCCTGGTGCACCCTTTCTTCTCCCTCTGCCAGGGGAGCAGAAAGTCTCAGCTGCAATGTCACCTCCTCCGTGAAGCCCTCCCCACCAGCCTTCCCTGCTTTCCAAGGATTAGTTTGTCCCCTGTCACAGCCACTGCCATCCCCTCCTCACGGCCCTCACACTGTCTGAAATTCAGTTGTTCCTCATCCACCTTCTCCCCCCCAAAGTCGAGAAGAACAGGCATCACATCTGTCCTGTCCACTGTGACCTCCCAGCTCCTGGCTCAGAGATGGGCTCAGGTGCCCCGGAGACATCTGTTGAGCGCGTGGTAGTCGGGGCTGGATTTCCTCCAAGCTGGAGATCACAATTGTCTTGTACACAGCCTTTAGGTTCCGAGGCTGGTCATTAACTTCTTTTAAATTTATCATATTAAGCAGCTGGCGCAGTTGTTCTGACGTCTCCTTGTTACCAAGAGCAAATCAGGCACGAGGTTTCCTGCCTCTGTTTATTGTCAGGGAGATGCTTATCTCAGAAAGAGGAGACCTCTTGAGCAAGACGTCGGCCATGGCATTGAAGAGCCCTTCAACCAACCCAAACTTCCCGTCTCTAGCGGAAACGTTATCCTAGAAATATTTATGGTCTGTGTACTCCGTGCTACAGAGGAAGGTGGATGGGACCCAGAGTCCACCTCTAAGAGCTCCGGGACGAGGGCGGGAGACAGACCAGCGCAGAAGTCATTCAGATTCCGGGACATAAACACAAGGAAGGTGGGGCAGGCTCCTGGGACGGCTCCGAAACCCCTCCAGGTGAAAAGCTCCAGAAAGAGAAGCCGTCTGCAAACAAATCGCCATAAACGCTGCAGGGCATGTGCCTGGCTTCACGCGCTGACGATCAGGTCGAGGAAGCAGGGACGGGCCGCCCGTCCCCGCCGCAGGGCAGGTGCCGGGCGGGCAGGGGGAGAAGGCGGTTCCCGGGACTGGGGCCGCCCGTCCCTCCCTGCAGCTGCGCGCGGGGCCGCTGACAGCGAGGGCGGCGCCTCTTTGGGGACGGAAGCGACCGGAGCTCGCGCTCATCGGCCTAGCCCGGTGAAGCCCCCTGGGGGCCCGGACGCGCGGGTCCTGCCCGGGAGAGACGCCGAGCAGAGCCCGGGGCTGCGGTCAAAGCGCTTCGCCCCTCGCCGCGGTCCCTGCGGGGGCCACGCACCGCCCGGCACGAGGGACAAACGAACGGCGTCGCGCCTCACGGAAAACCTACAGCGGGCGCAGACAGAGGGGAACCGTGCGCCGGCACACTTCCGGCGGACGCGCCTGTGACGCAATAACCCGGCGCCATCTTACCAACGAGAAAGCGAGGTCCGGAGAGGCCACGCCCCAGGTGGTGACAGCGCCCCCGCCAGGCGGGGCGGCAGGATGCAGCTGGGCTGTGACCCGGGCCCTCCAGCCTGTCCCCTGGCTCACAACTCACCTGGGGTCCCCCGAACCCAGCCCCCTGCGTGTCCTCATCTCTCTGGCCACCGAGAAGGAGCCATGACAGCTCTTTCTCCGAGGCCTGGCTGCTTCTCGTGTCTGAACATCGGTCCCTCTGAGGTCCCTTCCTGGTTTCGGCTGTGCCAAGGAAATATCTCAGAGACGTCTGTGGGTCCAGCCCAACTCCTCCAAATTCCGGGGTTTCTGCTGTCCCGGGAGGCTACAGCTGCAAGGGAAGCGTTGGCTGGACCCTCGGCTGGGCTGGCATCTGCCCCTGCCAAGCTAGAGGCCCCAGCCTCTTCCTGGCCTCTCCGTCCAGCCTCCGCCATCCCCCAGCCAGGCCCCAGAGCGAAGGCTCTTAGGTGCCCCCAGAGCCCTTCACGGCCTGGCCCCAGTGCCCTGCCCCGTCCCCCCTGTCCTCCAGCCTCTGCTCGGGCCGCCTCCTCTACCCGGGGCCCCCTCCCTGGCGCCGTGTGCGGGACTCTTGCTCACTCCTCCAAGCTCAGTGCAAATGCCACCTGCTCCACTTGCTCGCTGCCTTCCAGGATCTCAGGGCTTCCTGGAGGAGGTGACACGAGACCCGAGTCCCCGAGACAGAGGCAGGTGGGCGTGGGGAGTGAGGAGTGGGGGACTTGGGGTGGGCGAGGGGCTGGCACAGACGAGACACTTGCAGTGCTCCAGTCCCACTCCAGCCTGCAGATTCCAAGGGGGGAGCGGGCGCCGGAAGTGGGGGACGGAGCTGAGAGAGGAGATCGGAGAAACTAACAGGGACTGGACTGCACAGAACCTTCTTGGTCTCAGTAAGGCTCCTGGCAGCAGGGAGCCTTGGCTGGTTCTAGGCAGGGGCGCGCGCCACCTGGGTCGTTTGGCAGGACCCTCTGGTGCCGGGGAGGAGCCAGGCTGCAGGGCTGAGGGATGAGGCGGGCGGGGGCAGAGGGCCCCCCAGAAACTGATGTCCACCTGGGACCTCAGAGTGCGAAATCACTGGAACGTGTGTTCTTTGCGGATGTAATGAGTCCAGACCATCTCGGGCTCGGGGGCCACCCTCGACCCAGTGACTGGCGTCCTTGTTAGAAACAGAGAAGACAGACAAAGACACTAGGAAGGGGGGCGTGTGGAGACAGAGGCAGATATTGGGGTGAGAATGTGCATGAACCAAGGAACTGCCCAGGACTGCCACTGGCCACCAGCAGCCAGGGGACAGGGATGGGACGGAGTCCCCCTCAAGGTGCCCGGGGTGAAGAAGCCTATCAACACCTATTTCTGGTGTTCCGAACACAACGCACACATTTCTGCTTATTTTTTTCTTTAGAGATGAGGGTCTTGCTATGGTGCTCGGGCTGGCCTGGAACTCCTGGGCTCCAGGGATCCTCCCACCTCGGCCTGTGGAGTAGCGGGGACTACAGGTGTGTCCTTTTGTGCCTGGTTAAACCTCTGCTCTTAATGGCACGCCACCTCGTTTGTGCCACTTTGTCGTGGGAGCCCATTGAGCCGGAGCAGAGCCTGGCGCTGCGTCTCGGGCTGGGGGTGCCCGCTCCAGGCGGGGTCTTGGGGTGAGCAGGAAGGCGGTTGGGGGAGGGGCCGGACTCTGAGTCCCATTTTGGCCCCAAAGCCAGGCGAGCCTGGAGCACGCGGGCACCCCAGCGCGAGTCCAGGGCTGAAGGGCCTGGCCTGGGGCTCTTGGCCGCTTCCCTCTGCAGCT
This sequence comes from Microcebus murinus, assembly GCF_040939455.1. Lineage (NCBI taxonomy): Eukaryota > Metazoa > Chordata > Mammalia > Primates > Cheirogaleidae > Microcebus > Microcebus murinus. The sequence continues at coordinate 1,849,000 of NC_134107.1, read as the reverse complement.
CTTCAGCCCCGGCGGCCCGGGTCCCGGGCGGGGTCCCGTGACAGAGTCCTGCTCGGCCCGGCCCCTCGTCTTGCCCAGCGCCAGGCAGCAGGGAGTCCCCGCCACCCTCAGGGACTTCCCCAGGTAGCGGGACCCGCGACTGCCCGCCCCCGAGGTCCGCGGCGGCTCCTGGCGCCCGCGCCGCCCTCCCAGCGCTGCGCAGGGGCGGCCGGGTGGAGCCGGGTGGAGCCGGGCTGGGGACGGGGTCCGCGCTGGTCCCCGCCAGAGGAGGAAAGGGGCTTGGGGACAAGGAGGGCGCGGACCTCCTTTGTGTCCGTTTCTGACTCAGGACCTGTCCCCAGTCTTCCCGGGGACAGACTGTCACTCCCGCCACCCTGACTGCCTGTCCCCTTCGGGAGCTCAGAAGAGCCTGGTTGCGAGCGACCCGGGCGCAGAGGCCGGCAGGGATGAGGTTTGGGGGCTGCGTGGACGGATGCGCTCTCATCCGGGGGACGCCTGATGGGACCCGAAAGCTCCCCGAGGTCCCCAAGGGCTCCCTGAGATCCCCCAGGCTCCCTGAGGTCCCCAAGGCTCACTGAGGGCCCCGCCGCCTCCTGGTCCCCAGGGCGGCCCCACCCGCATTCGGCACCGACGGCCCCAGGAGAGTATGTGGGACGCGTCGCCGGTGAAGACAGGGATAAAGCGAGGGCGCAGCCTTCTGTTCTGCCCCGTCCCAGCTCACGGTGTGGCGAGGGGGCCGGGTTCTGTGTGCTCCCGGCTCAGCGCAGACAGGCGAGTGCGCCCCGGGCTGCCTTCCTGGAGGAGGCGCTGCCAGCGGGATCTGGGGAGGGGGGAGGGTAACCGGAAAGTCGCGGGTGGGTGTGGGACCTAGAACCAGCTATGGAGGTCCAGGGCGAGTTGAGCCTCGGGGGTGGCTCCAAATCACTGGGCCCTGTGCCCAGGCTTGCCGCGTGCTTGTCGCCGCGGGTGATAGAGTGAAAGCGGGGTGTGAGGGACACCGGCGCTTACGTGGCACCTGTGTGCACCTGCACCTGCAGGCGCGCTCGGGCCGGGCTCTGCAGGTGTGCGTCCGCCTCTGGGGCGGGGTCTAAACGCAGCCGGTGCGCGCGTGCGGGTCGTGTGCGCCTTTGGTGTTGGTGACAGTCTGGAGCACCTGAGCGTGGGGGGACAGGTGGCAGGTGGGTGCAGGTAGAGAACAGTGGGCTCAGGTGCAGGAAGGCCGAGCTGGGCAGCCGGTGCCTTCTCCTCCCTTAGCTCTGGGCTGGCCCTGAACACTCGGGGACCCTTTCTCTGGCTTCCTGAGCACAGGCCGGGCTGTGCACACAGCGGAGGGACAGGGAGAGGTGGAGGAGGGCCCGGGGAAGTCCAGAGTGCTTCTTTTTTTTTTAAAAAAAAAAATTGAGATAAAATTCACAAAATGCAGACTTAACCGTTTTATTACTGGAAGCGTATGACTCACTGGCATTAAGTGCATTCACAGATAGGGTGCAACTACCATCCGTATCTAGTTTCCAAACATTTTCATCAGATCAGCCCCAAAGGAAACTGTCCCCATGAGCAGTCACTCCCCGCTCCCCTCCCCCAGCCCCCCGGCAACCATTAACCTGCTTTCTGTCTGCATGGATTTGCCTGTTCCGTATGTTTTATACGAATGGAATCAGAACATACGTGACCTCTCCTGTCTGGCTTCCTTCACTCAGCATGTTTTCAGGGTTCGTCCTCTTGTAGCATGAAGCAGTGCTTCGTTTTTTTAATTTACGTTAAATTCACTGACAAAAAGTTAGCCACACAAAGTGCACACAATTCAGTGGCATTTAGTACGTTCAGTGTCGTGCAACCACCACCTCTATCTAGTTTCAGGACCTTGTCACCATTCTGATAGGAAACCTCCCGCCCCATTCCAAGCTACCCACGTTCCCTGGCCACCCCTAGCAGCATGCTTTCTTCCTCTGTGGATGAACCTGCCCCGAACATCCCATATGGACGAGATCGTACAACCTGGGGCCTTGGGACTCCGGCTTCTTTCACTTTGGCCTAAGGACCCCTTCGAGGTTCCTCCACGTGGTCTCCGTGCCTTCCCACGGCCACAGCCTGGTCCACCTCGTGGGTGGACCTCGTTCTGTGCGTCCATCCATGTGCTGATGCATTTTTGCTTTTCAACATGCATTTTGTGTGTTGCATGCACCCCGTTGGCAGGCTGGAGGGAAAGCGAGAGGGAGAGAGGCCGTGGTGGAGGCAGGGGTTCCTGCTGGGGCAGGTGCGGCGGCCGGGGGTGGGGGGAGTGGCTGCCGTGGCCGGGATCCGAGGGGGAGCTGGCTCCGTGGCCACTGCGGGAAGGAGACGAGAGAAGGTTCCGTGGCTCAGAGCTGTGGCCTCTGCGTCCCTCAGGAGGCCGGGGGTCAGAGGATTGGGGTACGGGTCAAGGAGAAGGGGAGACAGTCAGAAAAGAGCACCGACAAGTGGCCAGAGATAGGCCGCCCCACCGGGGCCGGACACTGTGACTCTACGGTGGTGCCAATCGGTACTTGACCCTTCTGAGAGACCCGGCAACAGCAACGACAGTTAAGTGCTTAAGGGGCGTCACCTCGGTTGGCAGCCCAGTAGCCCTGTGACGTAAACATGATTACTCCGGTTCTCCAGGCGAGCGATGAGGCCCAGAGAGGGGACGCGGCCCGCCCCGGGGCTCGCAGGTGGGCGGCGGCGGTACTGGCACCGAAACAGAGCCCGAGTCCTCTCTGTGCAGCAGGAAGCAATGACTTCCAGCTCAGGTGGCAACTGAGGAGTAGCTTTTGAAATCCGGGCAGCATTTGGACCCGCAAAGATGGGAGAAACGTAGGAAGCCCGGCATGAACAAAGCCAGGAGAGCATGGTGTGGGTGGAGGTGCACGGAACTTATAATAGTAATAATAATAACAGTAGTGCAATAATTATTAGCAGTATTTCTTTATTGAATTCCTACTATGTGCCAGGAGCCGTGTGAAGCACTCAGGATGCATGATCTTATTTAAATCTCAACACCTTTTTGCAGATGGATGTATCTTGGCTTGGGCAGGCGAGGCAGGCTCTCAGGTGAGCTCCCAGGTGGGACTCACCGGGCGCTCCGTGCTGCTGACCGCCAGGGCCCCTCCCTCTCCCCCGCCAGGTGTGGCCGCCATGCCGGGGCTGAACCGCACCTCCGTGTCCGAATTCATCCTCGTGGGCTTCTCCGCCTTCCCGCGGCAGCTCCTGCCCGCCTTCTTCCTGCTCTTCCTGCTCATGTACCTGTCCACGCTGCTGGGCAACCTGCTCATCACGGCCACCGTCTGGGGCGAGCGGGGCCTCCACACGCCCATGTACCTCTTCCTGTGCGCGCTGTCCATCTCTGAGGTCCTCTACACTGTCACCTTCATCCCGCGCATGCTGGTCGACCTGCTGGCCGCCCGCCGTGCCATCGGCCTCCCGGCCTGCGCCGGCCAGATGTTCTCCTCCTTCACGTTTGGCTTCACCCACTCCTTCCTGCTCACCGTCATGGGCTACGACCGCTACGTGGCCATCTGCCGGCCCCTGCGCTACCACGCGCTCATGAGCCCCCGCGGCTGCGCCCGCCTGGTGGGCTGCTCCTGGGCCGGGGGCTTCACCGTGGGGACGGTGGTGACCACGGCCATCTTCCAGCTCACCTTCTGCGGATCCAACGAGATCCAGCATTTCTTATGTCATGTGCCACCGCTGCTGAAGTTGGCCTGTGGACACAATGTACCAGCTGTGGCCCTGGGCGTGGGGCTGGTGTGCATCACGGCCCTGCTGGGCTGCTTCCTCCTCATCCTCCTCTCCTACGCCTTCATCGTGGCCACCGTCCTGAAGATCCCCTCCGCCGAGGGTCGGCGCAAGGCCTTCTCCACCTGCGCGTCCCACCTCATCGTGGTGGTCGTGCACTACGGCTTTGCCTCCGTCATCTACCTCAAGCCCAAGGGGCCCCACTCTCAGGCGGGCGACATCCTGATGGCCACCACCTACACGGTCCTCACGCCCTTCCTCAGCCCCATCATCTTCAGCCTCAGGAACAAGGAGCTGAAGGCCGCCCTCAAGAAGACCTTCCTCAGCAAACTCCATTCCTCAGGCACCTGAGCGCTGGTGCAGAGGTAGCTGTGGAACACGGGTGTTGTCTGTACCCTGGGGTTAATAACGACGCCTTCCCTGTAATATTGCTGCAAAGATTTGCCAATGACCACACTCATCACGCATTAGGTTCTCAATAAATGTTAAAAACTTAAAAAAAAATGTCTTGAACCCTTCATCAGTGTGTCCTTATCTTAGTTTTGTTTTTTTCTTGAGCTTTTTTTTTCCCCAACAGCTTTACTGAGACATAATTTACATTCACCCAAACAGTTTACCCGCTAAAGTGTGCATTTCAATAGTTTTAGTATTTCCAGAGTTGTGTAGCCATCACCACAATCAAGTTTAGAACATTTTTATTACCCAAAATGAAATTTATACTTATCAGCAGTCGTTCTCTGCTTTTGGTCCATATAGATTTGCTCATCCTGGACATTTCGTATCAGTGGAGTACAAATGGAATCATAGTGTTTTCTGCTGGATTCTTTCCCTGAGCTTTCATGTGTTCAGGATTCTCCCAGGTTGTAGCATGTATCAGTACTGATTCCTTTTCATTGCCAAATAATATTCCATCGTACGGATGTCCTACATTTTATTGATTCATTCATCATCAACGGACATTTCGGTGTTTCTAACTTTTGCTATTTTGAATGATGCTGCTATGAACAGCTGGGTACAAGTTTTTGTTAAAATATGCCTCATTTTGCTTGGGTATGTGCACAAAAGTTGAATTGCTGGGCGAAATGGCATCTCCACGTTTAGATTTTTAGGAGCTGCCTGACTGTTTCCCCAGCTGTCTGCACCGCGTCACACAGTCCCGCCAGCTGTGTTATTGGGCTCCAGTTTCTCCACATCCTCTGCGACGCCTGGTATCACCTGTCTTTTTGAGCATTACCATCGTAGTGGGCGTGCCGTGGTATCTCATTGTGGTTTTGGTTTGCATTTCCCTGGTGAGTAATGATGTGGAGCCTCTCATCATGTCCTTCTTGGCCATTTCTGTGTGTTCTTGGAGAAATACCTATTCTTTTTTTTTTTTTTTGAGACAGAGTCTCGCTTTGTTGCCCAGGCTAGAGTGAGTGCCGTGGCGTCAGCCTCGCTCACAGCAACCTCACACTCCTGGGCTCAGGCGATCCTCCTGCCTCAGCCTCCCGAGTAGCTGGGACTACAGGCATGCGCCACCATGCCCGGCTAATTTTTTTGTATATATATTTTTAATTGTCCAATTAATTTCTTTCTATTTTTAGTAGAGACGGGGTCTTGCTCAGGCTGGTTTTGAACTCCTGACCTCGATCAATCCGCCCGCCTCGGCCTCTCAGAGTGCTAGGATTACAGGCGTGAGCCACCGCGCCCGGCCAGGAAATACCTATTGAGACACTTTACCTGTTTGTTTTTTTTAATTGGGTTGTTTATTTGTTTGTTGTTGAGTTGTAAGAATGCTTGATGTCTTCGGGTTACAACTCCCTTATCAGGTGTGTGATTTTCAAATATGTTCTCACATTTTTATGAGTCGTCTTTTCGCTTTCTTTTTGGTGTCCTTTTGTGGCACAAAAATTTTTTAATTTCGATACCATCAATGTATCTATTGTTTCATTTTTGTCACTCATGCTTTTGGTGTTGGGTCTAAGAAACCACTGCTTCATCTAAGATCAGGAACATCTATGTTGTCTAGGAAGAGTTTTATAATTTTAGCTCTACCACTTAGGTCTTTGATCCATTTTGAGTGTATTTTTGTATATGGTGTGGAGTAGGGGCCAAGTCTAGATGTGTGATTTCTGAGCGATTTCAGTCTCCCTGAAACTGTCCGTGTCTGTGAATTTCCACCTGTGACCCATGGCTGTGATTACATAATTTTGTGAGGTGGGAAATTCATCACACACACACACATGCCTCGGTGTATACATTATTCAGATTGAATTAGCAAGCAAAAACTTTATTGCTGGCTATTAGGTTGCTTCCAGTGCTTCCGTATAGCGATAGTAAAAAAAAAATATATATATTAGCAGCCAGTGTGCCTACCATATGTTGAGCAGTAACTATGTTCACTGATTTTTCATAGATCATTTCTTAATTTCTAAAAACCTGTGAAAGAACACAAAAAGAATATTGTATTGTAATAATGAGCAACACTCTCATTATTATAATTTCTCATTGTTTATAATTTATCACTGGCTTTGAGGGAGATTGAATCATAGGAAGAGACTTGTTTGTGAACTGAGCATTAGGTATGAGGGTGGTGAGGTGGGGGTTAGGGGGGAGAGAGAGAGAAACAGGATAAGATGACTCTGTTATTGATCATGTTGGGCTCTTTAGGGGAAGAGAAGGAAGACGATGGCTCAAAGTCTGATGGAGAGCTTGATTTTATGAACATAGGTGTTGGAAATAGATTTTTAAAAAGAGTTTCCACAAAATATCAGTTGTAAGGCTTCCTCCCCATCCTCCTATGAAGCCTACGGTAGGAGCATCTTGTCGTCACTAACTTTCTGAGCTGGGTTTATGTGGTGAAGGCATTGATGTTGGATCCCATTGCGGGGTGGGTACAGCAAAGGGTCATCTTCCATGCAGAAAGTGAAATTCCCTCAAACTGAGACCTAGCTCATTGGTGCAGGCAATTAATCAAATGAAGAGAAAAAATACATAGATGGTATTCCCAGTGTGCAGCTGCCAAAACTCCTGATTCCTCCCAGCCTTACTTGGGAAGCTGCATCAATTAGCAAAGCAACATCCAGCTCTCTGGGTCAACGGTAGCAGAAGACTGGAGCAGAATCAAACGATAGAGTGGGAGTTGTCAAAGAGATTACATGCCAACAGCAATATCTGGCAAAGAAAATGAACCCACATCCAAATCTTGCCCATATAACTTGGTTAATTAACAAGAAAAAAAAAAACATGAGCGTCATGCATAAGAGGAGGACAAAACTTTTAAACTTCCAAGAACAAATTTTTGAGAGAATATATATTCCAGGAAATGGAAGGACATTTTAGACAATCAATGCAGGAAAATAAAAATAAAAGGACTCCATGAAATAAGAAATCAAACAATGAATTTTGATGAAAAGCACCTGGCAGGGTAAAGAAAGGAAATCGAAGAAAAAAACAATGCAAACGCAGACTTTAAGAACTGAACCAGACGCAACATCTAGGCATGAAGAAAAGGGAAATTTGACCACTTTTCATTTTGAGATTATGCACAGCAAAGGTGAAAAGAGAAATGACAGACTGGGAGTTGTGTTTTTGTCTTTTTTTTTTTTTGAGACAGAGTCTCACTCTGTCACCCAGGCTGGAGTGCAGTGGCCTCATCACAGCTCACTGCAGCCTCCAACTCCTGGGCTCAAGCGATCCTCCTCCTGCCTCAGCCTCCCGAGTAGCTGGGACTACAGGCGGGCACCACCATGCCTGGTTAATTCTTCTATTTTCAGTGGAGACGGCGTCTCGCTCTTGCTCAGGCTGGTCTCAAACTCCTCAGCTCCAGTGGTGCTCCTGCCTCGGCCTCCCAGAGTGCTGGGATTACAGGGGTGAGCCGCCGCGCCCGGCTGGGAGGTCTTTTCAATGCACGTAAAAGGACTCCTGATGTCATGAGGCCCTGGTCCTTCTTGAAGAGATTCAGCCTCCCAGACCAAGTGCCAACAAGCGTCCTGGGTGAAAGTGGAAAGAACTTTGAAGAGAGGGTGCAAGAGGGCGTGTCAGGTTGGAAGGTCACCTGTGGCACCTGCACACAGCCTGCTGGCGGGAGTCAGCCCTGCCGGGTCAATTCAGTGCCCAGACCTTTCCTAGTTCCTTCCACTTCTCTCTCGTCTCCTCCCCAAGTGCTGGATGGGGTTCAGGCAGGTCTGGGTCTTCCCACCCACCCACCGTGCCTGGCTACCCTTAGTCTCAATGTTCTCTTCCTTATTCAGCCCATCACAGAGATCTCCCCATGGAGCAGAAGGTGGGACTGAGGGAGAGATGGCTCTGCACAGGAGTAGGTACACTAGGAACATTAGCTGCCTGCTCATTCCAGTTTCCTGTGCTTTTAAGATGGTCTTCATCACACATCAGTGTTCATAGCAGAGCTATTCATAATAGCCAACCAATGGAAACCACCCAAAGGTCCATCGACGGATGAACGGGTAATCGAAATGTGGTGTAACCATGCAATAGAGCATCGTTTGGCCCCAGGAAGGAAGGCAGTGCTGGTACAAACGGTAACATAGATGAACCTGGAAACATTATGCTGAGTCAAAAAAAGCTAGCCATAAAAAGTTGCATATTCTATGATTCCATTGAAATGAAATGTCTAGAACAGGCAAGGCCACGGAGAAAGAAAGTAGATTAGTGATTGCCTAAAGGAGGGGGAGGGAAATGGGGGGGGGGAGTGACTGCCAAGGTGCAGGAAGTTTCTTTCAGAGATAATGAAACTGCCCTAAAATGTATTTTCGTGATGATCGCACAACTCTGTGACTATACTGTCAACGGAAAAGAACCCAAACTATGCAACATAATTCAAAGAGTTCTATCCTGAGCCAAATATGTGTGACTGTGGCCCACAGAGCCATGCCCAGGAAGCCTTGAGCCAAGTGGTCCCGCCGTGGCTGGGTTGCAGCTTGGTTTTATTCGTTTTTAGGGAGAAAGGAATTACGTGTGAAATCATAAACGAGTGTGTACATTCGTTTGGCCCGAAAAAGTAGGGCACCTTGAAGTGAGGGCTTACTGGTTATAGGTGGGCTTGATGGTTCTTTGCCGGGAGTTGGCTACTCTCCCAGAGAAACAGGCCCCGAGGCAGGATCATCGCAAGGGATTTGGAAATGGTAGGAAATAGGGAAATAATATAGACAGAGAAATGATTGAGATGTAGACAAAGTGCAGTTTAAACAATGGGGGAGTTAGGGGGTCCTCCAGCATTTCCTAGAGCTGTGAGGCCCCGACTAAAATCCTACATTGGTATTTATTGTTACAGCAAATAGTTGTCTTCTGTTAGAGAAGTACGTGTACAGCTCATTTTTTTTTGAGGTTTCCAAGGGGAACCTTACCTAATTCTGTCTACAAGAATAGACGGCCGCAACATTTTTCCAAGATAAGCATGTTAAGCCCTAAGTTAGAAACAGACCTGGCTGAGCATGCAAACTAAAGATAAAATGTATAAGACGAGAACACTGAGTCTGTGTACTACTCTAACCTACTTCTTATAAACACAGAGACATGTAGTCAGGAGTGAAGCAGGAATAGCCTTGAAGTCTAGCATAGCTGCCAGCTTATCTGCTGGGCAGGTATTTTAATCAGCTTCTCCGCCAAGGGCCCAAACCGAGCTTCTGCCTTGCAAAAAAGCTCAAGGCGATGGCTGGCAGCAAAGAAGAAAGGTTGCATTGCAAACGTTCTCTGACAGTGCCTCTGTTTGTTGGAAGGAGCTTCTATTGTGTGAACTCACATGCCCACACAGCCCTTCAAGGCAAAGCCCTGCAAAACCCCCCGAAACCTTTCACATCTCTTAGCCTATTTCCCAACAATTCTTTGGCTTGTAATTGGTTAAAGACACGAAGCTTTGCCCAAAGGCTTAGGGTGTTTTAAGTTAAGGACGGGCTGTTTCTGAATCAGAGAAATTGACATATGCTGACGTATATGGAACTCAAGTGACCCTTTAAGTAAACTGCAGGTGTGGCTTAACCTTTGTCTTCCATGGCCTTAGGCCTGGTAATGGTTTAGTGTCTGACTGTTACAAAGAGTAACTTCTGGAGAGAGAGGGAGCATACCTGGGTGTGTCTGTGCAACCGTGTTTCTAACAGGGGTTGGGGACCACAGATGTAGGAGTCCCAGGCTCTGGTGGAGGGAAGATCGATCTCATCCTACCCTTGTTCTGCACCTGGGAAAAGAAGCTCATCATCCACATTGTCACCATGAAACTCAATATATTCTGGTTCCCTGAAGAAAAGGGGGTCATGCTTAGCTCTAGAGCTAAGGTGACAGCTGACATCTGCTTGTTTAGGGGACGGTGCATGTCTTGAAAAAGTTTAGGGGCTAAAACGAAGAATTTATGTATGAATAGTTTCTGAGGGCAGTCATCCAGAGAAGCACGGGGACTTTTTGTGTGCCAGGGGTCTGGCTGATGTGAAATACCTTCACAGCAAGTTGGGAAGTAACTGTCATGTATTTGGGAGAGGGACAGCCGTGTCACATGACTCGTGACTCAATCACATGACTCAATGTCCAGACTTAGCTTTCCCTTTGGCATAACGAGTTTGGACGGTCCTAATATTGTTTTTATTTTATTTTATTTTATTTATGGAACTGTGAACTAAAATAAGATCTTAAGCTCCCTAGCTGAGTGGACCCCTGTCTTGGCTAAGCGGACCCCAGAAAAACCTTAAAGTCGAGCGGCTGGGCGCGAAGAGAAAGGAGGTCGGACGCGCCTTGTTATGCCCATCCCTTCTGGAGTTCCTCTTTGTAACAGTAAGGTGCCAAGTCATTAACGGGCCTACGGCCATGTGAGACAAAGGTCAAACCACGCCTGCAATATACTTAACAAGTCACCTGAGTCTCAGTGTGTGCCAGGTGGCTTATCTCTGACTAAGAAACAGACTTCCTTGTCTTCACTTAAAACGCTCCAAGCCCCTCACACGGAGCTTCATTTGTTTAACCAATTACAAATCAAAGAATCATTAAACCCACCTGTCCCTGTAAGCCCCCTTCTTCAAGATGTCCTACTTCTTCCGGCCAGACCAATGTGCACCTTCCAAGCATTGATTCCCGAGTTCCCTCGTAATTCCTGTCCACCTGGAACGTATAAATCCAGACTTTAACCCAACTTCAGGGAGACCACTTTGCTCAAGGCTTCTTGGGCGTGGCTCTCTGGGTTGTGGTCACACCTATTTGGCTCAGAGTAATCTTAGAAAGTTTTGTTAAGTTAGATAAAAGACACTCGCTATTATATCTGGATTGTTTGTGATTAACCAAAAATTATATGCCCATCTCATAACCCATTTTACCAAAAGGGAGACGACAAAAACCAAAAAGGAATCAATCACCAATAAGTAGGGGAGAGAGAGGTAGAAAAAAAAAAGAACTATGAATATAAAAATATATTTTGGTAAGAAAGGTTAAACAGAAAAGAAAATAATATTGCATGGAAAAGGATCTCGTATGGTGAATTTTTGCCCTAAAATAAAATAAGTAGTCACTTAAAAAAAAAAAAAGAAAATTTAGGACAAAGCAGAAAGCTTAAGCATGTTATAGGTGGGCTATACAAGTCAGTCTAAGGTTCATAGAAGGGAATTTATGAAGGGGTTTTGTATGCAATCGAGTTGGCTATAATTAAAAAGCAAATTTTTGGTTAAAACAACAAGGTTTTCTTAAAATATTAATTTGCTGCTAATGAAATTACATGATGTATTAATTTGAACTTTATAACCTGTTTCCTTTTTTAATTAAGAAAACCCCTCGGTTGGGCATGGTGGCTCACGCCTGTAATCCTAGCACTTTGGGAGGCCGAGGCGGGAGGATCGCTCCAGGTGAGGAGTTTGAGACCAGCCTGAACAACAGCAAGACCCATCTCTACTAAAAATAGAAAGAAATTAGCTGGACAACTAAAAATATATAGAAAAAATTAGCCAGGCATGGTGGCGCATGCCTGTAGTCTCAGCTACTTGGGAGGCTGAGGCAGGAGGATTGCTTAAGCCCAGGAGATCGAGGTTGCTGTGAGCTAGGCTGACGCCATGGCACTCACTCTAGCCTGGGCAACAGAGTGAGGCTCTGTCTCAAAAAAAAAAAAAAAAAAAAAAAAAAAAGCAAAGATTGTATGCTTTGTTAAGACAATCCCTGCATTGTCTCTTTAGGTTTTTTTGACTAACTGGAAATACTAAACTTTAAAAGGGTTGAGGTTTTTACACCCTTATAACTTCCCATATTGTCTTTAAAGTCTTGGGACGACTCTATCACTCTTGGTTAAACAAATGACTATTATTGTAAAATGACTTGTGATTCTACTTTGAACAAATGTTTTAAAGCTTAACTATTTGACACACTTTCCAAAAACAAAATTCTAAATTCAGTACTTTTGACCTCACACTAGCTTTTTAATATGAAAGTCCAACAAAGGCATTTCAAGCTTATTTGGTAAGTTAAAACTATACAGGAAGCATTGTCAAATATGAAATGATGTTTAACTTCCTTTGGGTTATATTTATATAAATATATTATGAATATCTGCTCTAAAATGGTATGTGATTCCTAAAATTCTGATATGTCTTGGTATATGTTACCAATAATAATTATAATGATGTGATAAATTGTCATATGCCACAAATATAACCAAATCTCCTTTATGTCTTTAATCATGGCCATCGTAATAATTTTATCATTAACAGACAATTATTCTTTTGCTTTGACTCTTCTCAAACAGCATTTTATAATCAGTAATGGTCCAAACTTTGCTTTTGAAAAAATAACTCATGGAAAGAACCAAAATTTTTTTATGATTTTTTTTTATTTTAAACATTGCTGATTTTTTGTTTTCTTTTGTTTTCCAGAGTGAAGATAAATAGTAGATCAATAACAAAGTTTACCTGATACCTCCAGGATTTAAAAAATGTTCTATCCCACCAGCCCCAACCTGTTCTGTATTGCCACAGCCCTGCTGCTAAAACCGTAAACATCCTCCCTCTAGTCCCAGGGACGATAGTGGGAGAGGAGGGGGCATGGCATTGTAAGGGCCGATTTCGAGGGATGGAGTTGGCTCACACCGTCTCCATCAAAGGTGGACACACCACAGCTGCCCACATGAGGGACGTGGCCCTCTCAGGCCACGTGGTCCAGGCATCCATCCAACCATGGAGAATTCCCTGCTTCCCATAAACTTAAACAAAAATTACAAGAGAGGAGGCTATCAAGATATCTAATGACAGTCACAGGTACAGATGTTCCCAGGTAGGGGGCTTACGCACATAGACGCATAATAAGACATTTACTGGCCATCTACGGACAAGCTGCTGAAGCGACTGCAAAAATACATTTGCTGTACAACAGAAGTGTGTGAATTCCTTAGCTTCGATGGTTGGCAGCGATTATGGGTTATGTACCAGGTGGCTACAAGGCTGTAACTACGCCCAAGATGACCACAGCTCACCGCTTGTAGATACGTTGATTCCGTAGCTTGCTTTGGATTTTGGGGTTTTGCTCTCATGTCACCAAAATAGGTTTCAGAAGGTTGATGAGTGCCCGTCCGCCCCCATTCCCGCTGGGCCTAGGACGTTTAATTGGCGGTACGGCTTTTGGTTCCAAGTCCCTTGGTCACCGAGGGGGACCCAGGGCAGGCAGCCACGCCACCCCGGCAACGACGGGACAGAGTAAAAGTTTGGCCGTTGCCGCCTCTGGCGGATCTTGGCTGAAAGGGGGAAGTTGTGAATTAGAATAAAATCTGAAGCCCCTCGGCTGACTGAATGGACCTCCTCTTGGCCAAGGGGACTCCAGAAATCTTAACGCTGAGTTGTAGCCATGAGGAGAAAGGGGGTCGGACAAGCCTAGTTATGCCTATCTTTTCTGGAGTTACTCTTTGTACACTCAGACACTAAATCAGATTCCCCTAGTTTATTTTATTGTAGTTTTATGCAATGTATTGATAAATCATTGACAGGCCTAAGGGCAGGTAAGACAAAGGTTAAAACACACCTGAAGGTCACCAATTTACTTAACAGGTCACTCAAGTCTCAGTATAAGTCCAGTGGCTCCTCTCTGATTAAGAAACAGACTTCCTTATCTTAACTTAAACACTCCAAGCCTTTAGACAAAACTTCATTTCTTTTTTTATAATTTTTTTTTTTTTTTTTTTTTTTGAGACAGAGTCTTGCTCTATTGCCGGGCTACAGTGAGTGCGGTGGTGTCAGCCTAGCTCACAGCAACCTCCATCTCCTGGGTTCAAGCGATCCTCCTGCCTCAGCCTCCCGAGTAGCTGGGACTACAGGCACGCACCACCACACCCGGCTTTTTCTATATATATTTTAGTCGTCCAAGTAATTGCTTTGTATTTTTAGTAGAGATGGGTCTTGCTCTTGCTCAGCCTGGTCTTGAACTCTTGAGCTCAAGTAATCCTCCCGCCTCGGCCTCCCAGAGTGCTAGGATTACAGGCGTGAGCCACCGCACCCGGCCAAAACTTCATTTCTTTAAACAATTGCAAATGGAAAAATCCTTAAACCCACCTGTGAGCCCCCACTTCCAGATCTCTTGCCTTTTCGGGCCAAACCAAGGTACACCTTCCGTGCACTGATTTATGATTTTTACACGCAATTGCTTTCTCCCTAAAATGTATAAAACCAAACTGTGATCACTTGCTCAGGTCTTCTTGGGCGTGGCTCTCTGGGTCACGGTTGCACATACCTGGCTTAGAATAAGCCTCTTCAAATTATTTTTACAAAGTTTGTCCTCTTTTCCGTTGACAGAGCCAATGTTTATTTTTTTCTTATATCACAGGGAGGCGCACGGGTGAGGTCAAACTGTCTGGCTCGGATCACCAGGACAACAGAGATGGGGCAGAAGTTGACCAAGAAGAGAGGCAAGGTGGGGTGTCCAATTTGAGCAGAAGACACTGAACGCCCACATTGCTTGAGAGAAACCACTTTCCAACACCCCCAGCTGCAAATTGCCCTTCTTCTGGGAAGCCTTCCAGCTGCTCTTGCCTCTTCAGGGCTGAGTCCTGGAGTCCCACCCCGGCTCCCCCAGCTCCTGTCCTCCCTTCCACCCTGCCTCGACTGCAAGGGGCTGGAGGCTCCTGAATCCAGCTCTGTCTCCCCCGAGACTGGGGGCTCCCCGCTCTCCGCAGGGGCCGGGGCCCCTTTGGGCAGGAAGGGGCAGCAGGGAGCCCTCGCTGCGTGCAGGAGGAGGGAGTGGGGCTGCAGGTCCCTGAAGGTCCCTTGAGGCCACTCCTGGCCTCTTCAGACCCAGAGGACAGCCCTTCCAGGTTGGCTTCCTGCAGAGGCCCGTGGGGGTGTCCCGCCGGGAAGGCCGCGGCAGGTGTAAAGCACGCAGCATCTGAACCCGGAGGCCCTTGGTCTGGCCCCTGCCTACACCGGCCTGCAGCCCCCCGAGAGCATCAGACAGAGATGCTTTCCTGCCTTCTCCTTCTGGCCGGCGGAGAGGGACTGGGCGTGAGAGGGTACGAGGGCAGAATCAGAGAGCCGTGGGCAGAGCTGTCCAGCCCCGAGTTGGGGTGCAGGGCCGGGGGGAAGAGGGGCGGAGAGGGAGCCCTCAGCCGCAGGGGTGGCTGGCTGGGGTCTTCTCTGTTTGCCCGTCTGGTTCCCGGTTGTCGGGCCAGCCCAGGTGCCCACTGCAGCTTGTGGTCATCGGTTCCCAATGGGACGTGATTCTGGACCTTGGGGGACAGACATTTGGTCGTGTCTGGAGACGGTTTGGTTGTCACGGCCCAGCCCCCAAGTGTCACCAGTGCCGAGGTCGAGAAGCCCCGTTGTCGGTGTATTTTGCCTTGGCTGCTCACCTGGGCGGGGAGACGTGGGGACAGCAGGTGCAGCTGGGCGCATCCCCGAGCTGTGAGGTGTTTGCTGGGCACCTGCGTGGGGGCCACTCTCAGCGAGACCAGAGCGGACAGAGAGAGCTCTGCCGCCTGTCGGAAGAGATGGGGGAGCCCGGCCCCGAGAGCCCTGGGTGCTCTACCCAGCAGGGGGTGGGAAGGCAGACCGCAGGGGTGAGGCAGGGGCTTGGGGAGAGGGTGACGGTTGGACCAGCCCCTGGGGAAACTGTTGTGACATTACCAGAGGTCCTAAGGGCCCCGCTGCAGTCAGAGCCCCTGAGTTCAGGATGGGGCCAGAGAGTGACATCTGGTACCCAAGGATGCAAACCAACCAGCTCAGGAGCCGGAAAACTATGTGGGAGCCAGTGACGGCTCCGTGCATCGGGTGGACCCTGAGCCGTTTACCCGAGCCCTCTGTGGACTCTCCGGGGGCGGTTCTCTGGTCACCCCCGTGCTTGCAGTTGGGCAGAGGACCCTCAGAGCTGGAAGTTCCTTCTCCAAAGTCACACAGTGGGAGCTGGTGTTGGAGCCCCGGGTCTGGTGGCTCCATGGCTTGTGTGTGTTTCAACTTCCTCCTCGGTCCAGGTGATTCCGTGTCCTCCAAGCTCCAGGCTGCCCCCTGCTGGGGGAATACTGGGGAGACGATGCCCTGCTAAGGGAAATGACAGGTGGCCCTGTCCAAGGATTTCAGTAACTCTTCTTAGAGAAGTGGCTCAAGGTATTTGTAAACATGTTTTTGTTTGTTTGTTTGTTTGTTTTATTTTCTGGTAGGTTTCAGGTGCACAGGTTTGAGTCCATGATCGTTCCGGTTTGTGGTTTTTGATGACCATGGGTTTGCAGAAGCTCCTTTTCTTATTTCATTTATGGACCACCTTTCCTTCACTCCATTTCCCTTCTCTTTTTTCTCGACAGAGATGCTAAGA